>NC_138975.1:42247500-42400000 GCF_055761805.1 Camellia sinensis | reverse complement strand
GTCATTGATAGTTTATTGGGTAAATCATTCAATATTCAATTATTAAAATATAAAATCGTCAAATTAAGGCTTGTTGACCTTGATTCGAGTTGTAGTTAGACTGTCCAAATACAACTTTAAAATATCAATTGCCTAATCCATATGCAACATGAGCTTCATGTGTTCTTGAGCTTCACTATGATATAAAAGAAATCAAAAACAATTTCTTAAATCCTTCCCAATTCCTTTAAAATTCCTTCAATCTATTTTGGTTTATTCCCCTTTAAAAACACAACTTTTTGTTTCTCTTGCAGTTTGCAAAATATATATAAAAAAAAAAAAATAAATAAATAAATAGCAACTATTGTTATGCTATTAAATTTAAGATTAGATCATACAATTGCAAGCCTATTTTGTGCTATCTTAAGAACCCTAGTAACAAAATTGTAAAAAAATATTAATCAACATTGAATGGGGTAAAATATATGAAATATTAAAAATTAACTATTTTGATTTTAATTTGGATTTTTCTATCTTAAAAATAGCCAACACGGCTTTCATAATCCTTATTTAAAAAAAAATATGATTTACGAACCTGAAATTTTGTACCTAAAATATATATAAAATAATGTAATAATGAAACTTTGTAATATTGAATTATAATAATAGATATTTTGTCTTGGAAGGAGCAATTAATATCACATCTTTTGTATGAAAATTTTATGTGTACCAAGCACGTCTTGTGTAAAAGAAACACATTTAAATCTAGAAAATCACGTTGGCGATATGTCCTTTCAAAAACCAAAGATTATATATTTAGAAAATAAAAAATCACTTTATTCCTTTGTAGTTTAGACTCGAAACACTTTATCCCTCTATAATTTACAATACGCAAATAATCTCCCAGTAATTTGAAATAAATTACAATTGTTACGATTTTTATCCAAATTAATGAACAGTATAGTCTACGTGCCAATATTGAAAATGGGCTTCTTTTCTTTTTTTAATTAATGTGAAATTAAAATTTAAAAAGATCTTTCAGCCCTCACCTTTATCATCAATTTTCAAATCCTATAAACCCTAACTCTGCCTCCGTTTGGGAAGTGGGTTGGCTTTTTGGCTTTTTTGGCTATTTTAGCTTGGGCTAAAAAGCTTGGTTTGGGAAGGACTTTTTGACTTTTTGGTTTTTTTGACTTTTTTTGTGAGAGAAGAGTGTAATGATTATGGGTTGGATGTGATGTTTTGTTTGTTATGGCTAAAATAGCCTATTTTGTTTTTTGTGACTAAAATAGCCAAAAAAGCCCAACCAACTTCTTCCCAAACGGTGCCTCTATCTCTATCCAGCGCTAGCCATCCCTCGTCCCTCACCCTAACCAGCCACCCCTTTCTACCCTTATGGTTGTAGGGTATTATTTCACGCTATTTGTTATTTGATACTTGGCAAGTTATTTTTCATAAACTTAACAAAAATTATTAAATTTCACTGTTTTAATTAATAAATATCAAGCTGAAATATCATGTGACATTGTCATAAAAGAAAAAAATAATTTCTTAATAGTAATTTAGAAAAATTACAAATTAAGTTAACTTTCCAAAAATAATTACTTACACAAAAAAATATATAACTTTAATAATTAAAATTTATAAACTTTACTATTAGCATTCATTTGAAAATAATTTTTTTAGTTTCTCGACCGATTGAGACAGGGCAGATACGACCGATGGAAGGGATCTCTTTAAAAGAAGGCTTTTTGACTTTTTGATAATTTTAGTATGGTTAAAAAAATTCATTTGAAATTTCTTTATAATTTTATGAGAGAAAAAATAAAATAATTATAATTTAAATAAAAAAATTCAATCGTCAACTCATTTGTTATTTTCCTTTGTAATTTTCACTATAATTTGTTAGGAAAAAGATTGAGGCCTCAAATTTTTGGCTCAAATTTGGCTCGAATTTCTTTTTTTTTTTTTTTTTTTTTTTGCTGGGTTGATGTTTTGCTTGTTATTATTATTATTATTTTTATTTATTTATTTTTTAATGTATAAGCCCAAAAAAAAAAAAAAAAAAAAAAAATATATAGCATTTGAGGCAATTTCGAGCCTCAAATTCGAGGCCCCAATCACAGCCCAATTTGTTAACATGTGCCAACACCATTAAGCGTATGATGGCATGAAAATCCGGACCGTTGAGGTGTCTGGCATGATGAGTCAATAGTGACGGAAAGAGTCAAATAATGGAAGATCATGTGCATGCAGGGAACGCCACGTGTGAAACGCGTAAAGAGGCTGTGTCGGACTTATCCACACGATAAGATAAGATAGGACCGGTTCAGGAGATCCAGCGTAGCTGACATTATCTACGCACTTAAAAACCACATGGGATTAACTGCAAAAGCACGTGTGTCATCCTTAAACATCTCCGACTTCTGTGCCAAATCAGCAATATCCCTGGACCATATTCACACACGTTGTTATACTTTCCACATTAACATTTTAAGCCCCATTTTAATTGATAATTTGACTTTTTAATTTTTTAATTTGATTAAAAAAATTATATTTGAAAAGTTAATTTTTTTTATTTGATAATTGTAAAAGAAAAAACTAAATAATTAGTTAGATGTAATATTTTGTCTTATTACCTATTTTAATTTATTTTGTCTTTTAAGACTAATTTGAAAAGTTAATTAAAAGTCATTTTTCACCTTTCAACCTATTTTTGAGTCACATCATCATTCTACTTTTTTATATTTTTTTTATAAAAAAAAAAAACTAAAAAATCAAAAAGACGAATTACGCTAAAGGTCCTATAGTTTAGGGTTTATGTCATTTTAGTCATTAACTTCTCAATTGTGACACATTTGGCCTTCAATTTTGAATCTTGTTCCAAATAAGGACAACTGAATATATCGTTACTCAATTTTAAGGGTAAAGTCGTCAATTTGATAAAATATAAACCAATTTAACAAAAATAAATGGCAAAAAATATTTTTTAATTTAAAAAATTTATTTCCATCCACCAATGATAAAATTATATAAAATTGATAAATCTTTTACACATTTATTTATTTATTTTTTTTACTAAATTAATTTTTATTATATGTTTGAATGATGATCATGTAGTAGGTGGTTATAAGAGTATGGGGTAAGGAACTTTAGACTACAAAAGAAAATATTGTGAACTTATTTCATTACTAAAAATTGGAGAGGAATGGTAGATTAATTTTCCTTATTAAATATATCAATTACACATTAAAAGCCTAGCAACCACCCATTACACAATCATCATCCAAACATATAATAAAAATTAATTTGGTAAAAAAAAAAAAATGTGTAAAAGATTTATTAATTTTACATAATTTTATCTTTGGTGAGTAGAAATAATTTTTAAAAATTCAAAAATATTTTTTTGGACATTTATTTTTGTTAGATTAGTTTATATTTTATCAAATTGACGACTTTACCCTTGAAATTGAGTAATAATATTTTCAATTGTACTTATTTAGAACAAAATTCAAAATTCATGGTTAAATGTGTCACAATTGAAAAGTTAGGGTCCAAAGTGACACAAGTCCCAAACTATAGGAACTGTCAATGTAATTTGCCCAAATCAAAAAGTCAACTTTTAACCAACTTTTCAAAACAACTCTAGGTGATGTGTTGTTTTGAGGGATTCAAGCATGAGATTGGACTAATAGTTCCTCCAGACTAATAGTCCATTGTTTGGTTCAAAATTGTTGCTCCAAACTATTAGTCCCAAATATGTTGGACTATTGTGTCCCATGGGGTTGGGACACAAATGGAGGGATAAGGAGATATGGGATTAGGTGGTGAAATGATTATTTTGACCCTCTACTATTTAATTATGTATTATATTTAGTAAAATTCAATAAAATTTAAATGTCTCAATTTAAAAATAAAATAATTTTATTTAATTTTTATTGATGTTTTATTTATTTTTTAAAATAATTTTTTATAGATATTTTATTGATGTTTTATTTTAAAATTTTGTTTATATTTTATTTAATTTCATTATTTTAATTTTAATAGATGTTTTATTTAATTTCATTATTTAATTATTATTATTTTTTTAAATAAATTTATTTAAAATTTTAATGAAAAAATAACACATATTTTTATTGATATTTAATTTTTTTTAAAAAAATTATTTAATTGTGCGGAAAATAAAATAAAATAAATTTTTATTTAATCTAGCTAAAAATAATTAAAATATTAAATCTAAGTTTAATATTGCTATTAGTTAGTAAATAATTAAAAATGATAAAATAATCATTTGAGAATTTATCATTCCTCATAATATCCCAAACAAATATAGGATTCAATAGAATAGTTCAATCTAGACATCTAATCTCATGACTAAACAAACATAGGATACAAATTCAGTCCAACCAAATAGTCCGGGGACAATGTATCCTAGGGCTAACAATCTGATGAATTACAATCACTCCTTATCCAGTTTATCCAAACAAACACCCCCTTAAGCCTTGTTTGTTTGGGTAGACACGAGCTTAAGATTGGACTAATAGTATAATAAAATTATTAATCCGATATTTGGTTAAACAATTGAAGTACAGACTAACAATCTATCGGGATATGGTATTTCACATATAATGGACTATTTAATCCTACAGAGGGGATGGGATATAAATTAGAGAACATATATGATCAAAACTTCTTAAAAAACCAATGATTTTGGGGACGAATTTGAGATATTAAAATAACAATCAATTAATAAATTTGCAATCAACATAAATGAGCTTACTATCTCCAATTTTACAAGATAAAACATCCTCGCAGAAAGGATGCTTTTTTGTGGGTGTAAAATTAAACAAATTATTTAATTTTAACTAGTGTTTAACTTTAATGTTTTGAAAACTAAATATGCCAGTACAACTAGTTAAACCATGATTAATCTAAATCTGATTTGGCCAAAACCATCAAACCAGTTTTCTAAGAAAATCGAGGATTATGTGGTATGAAGATCTTATCTTAAACACATGATCATAGGTTCAAGTTTTACCCACCTCTTTGTATAACTTTCGTTTTTAAAATAAAAAATATTGTCATGTAGTATGAGGAGAGTAAAGATTTCACCACACCAATCGAGGCTTTCACTTAATAATAGTATATATATACTTAAATCTTTATATATATATATATATATATTGTTTTCAATATTCCAAGATGAAAATTCCTACAAGATTGTAAGAGCATTCACACCAAACTCTTCAAAATTTTTATCAAATTAAAACTATTTCATTATTTTAGCTACTCACTTTTTAGCATCTATTAGATCAAACTCTTTATTCTAACTTATTCTTATTAAATATTATTTTCTTATTGCGTTTGTTAGTCTTTCTTTTTTTATTAAATTGATAAGTTATCAGCCAAACAATTCTTCAAAAAAGCCAAAAATAAAAAATAAAAAATGGTCGTTGACCTGCCGGACGTCCGGGCGGACATCTGGTAACACACAAGTAGCGATGAACAGTGCCTCACTTGTTGTAACGAGTTACTATAGTCATCGTAAAATTTGACGAGCTTCAAACGAGTTTGATGTAGGTGATTTTTTGAAATTTTTAGCTAAAAAATGGTTTTGAAGAACTTAATGAGGATGCTCTAAGAGATGATTTCACAATCAAGTCGTAGAATTTCGACAATTACTATATTTCGAACCTTATTTGCTGTATTTCATTGATTGTTTGAATTGAAACTTGCGATTGAGCCATATAAGATATTTGTATTTTGCTTATTTATTTGGATAAAAAAGTAAATAATTGTTGAAAGTTTTTTGGTACGATTGAAAATTGAACAATGTGTATTTTGTTTGTTTTGATTTTTTTTTTTTTTTTTTTTTATTGAGTCTTATTGAATAACGACATTTTGTTTGTTGTTATATTAACTTTACTTTTGTTTACTCTCGTAATATGTGATTTATATTTTATTGGTTGATATGCTCTATTCTAGTGACAGTAAAATTTTACTCCAGTTTACTATATCAATATATAATTTGTCCTTTGTTTGCTGACTCTTCAAATTAACAGTAAAAATTTTCTCTGTTAAGATTATTATTTCATTATTTTAATAAATTTTTTATTTAATATTTTTACTTATGACGGTAACAATTATAGTGATTATAATGTTTGCTAATTTCACTATTTAAATATTAAAATTTCACAATGAAATTTATTATGAATCAGAGCAAAATTTTTCTATGAAACAAAATAAAATTTTATTGCTAACGTTAATTTCGACGTTAAAAATTTTGATTGTTTTTTTAAAAAAAAATTCATGGCCAATATGAATTTTGTTTAATAGATTTTGATCAGAGAATTTTAAGAATACTAATTTTATTAAAAATCGACATATAGATCAAAAGTTGTCTAATTTTAAAATTTGAAATATGAAATTAATTATTAAGAATATTTTGATAATAGTAATGTGTGTTAGCCTTTTAAGGCAAAATTTCTCTATTTGTCCTTAATCTATGAAAATTTTGTTATAAGGGGATTTTGAGCAAATTCTTTTTAAACTATTATAAATAAATCAATTTTAAAATGTTGGGTAAAAAAAAGTGAAAAAAAAGAAGAAAAGTTGATTGGTATTTTAAAGAGGTGGATTTCGCCCAAATTTAAATTTGAATATGAGAGAATTTGATTGGGCTTTGAAATCCACCACATGTCCCGTTTAATGATCTAAATCATTGATTTTGTAGGGCTCTCAGTTTATATCATTTATACAAAAAATTAGATTGATTCAATAATAGTAATTTTTTTTATGAGATAAATATGATAAAACAAAAATGTTACAATTATCGGATCATCCTAATTTTTTTCATAAATGATATACACTATGATATTACTAAATAAATGATTCAGATCATCAAAATCAGAATCCTCAAATTCTCTCAAATTTTGATTTAAACTTGAAAGAAATCTAACTATTTTAATAAAAAAAATGGTATGAGAGAACTTGAGAAGTTTGTGGAGCTCACCATAGATTCCATTTCAATGCTCTGAACTGTTTATTTTATAGGACTCTCAATATATATTATTATGAATAAAATTAGTTTAATCTAATAATCATAATCATTTTATTTTGTCACATTTGTTTTTAAAAAATAGACAATAAATATATTTAGCATATATTTTTTAGTGACAAATATGATAAAATAAAAAAATTAGAATTATTAGATCGAACTAATTTTTTTCACAAATAATATACATTAAAAATTTTATAAAATAAACAACTAAAATTATCGAAATAAACTCGTGATAAGTTTTATAAACCCATTAAGCTTAGGGGTATACACGGTCCGGATTGGTTCGGTTCTGAGAAAATTCAAGAACCGAACCGAACCGATCCTAACGGTTCTGTAATTTTGAGAACCAGACCAGACCGTTGCACTTGTAAAACTGGACCAGAACCAAACCGAAAAAACGGTTCGGTTTCGGTTTGGTTTACGGTTCAAAAAATTTCTATTTACAAGAATAAATTGTTAATATTAGCAAAATAATTACTCAAACTAATTACATTTAACTCATGATAAAAATTAATAATATTGAGACATTACTTAATATTACATATCTATACCATCCTAATATCATCAAAATTATAAAAAACCAATTAATAAAAATAAAACTTGATATTATATATATATATATATATATTTAAAAATTCGGTTCGGTTCGGTTTGAACCGCGATTTTTTCATAAAATCCATTAACCGAACCGTTTTTACGGTTCTTATATTTCTTAATCTGAAACCAAACCAATTCTTAATAAAACTGAACCAAACCGTATAATTCAGTCTGGTTCGGTCCGGATTACTGGTTTAAATAGATTTTTGAACAGCCCTAATTAAGCCTTTATTTGGCATGTCCGACTTTTTAACTTTTTTGGTTATTTTAGTCACAAAATGACAAAATAGGCTTTTTAGTCCAATAAATAATACATCACATCCAAACTATAATCATTTCATTATTTCTCTTACAAAGTCAAAAAAACTAAAAAATTTATCCCAAACGAAACTTTTTAACCCCAAGTTAAAATAGTCAAAAAATCAAAAACCAGTTCAAACATTATTCAGCCTCCGTTTGGAAAGTAGGTTAACTTTTTGACTTTTTTGGCTATTTTAGCCTGGGGTAAAAAGTTTAGTTTGAGAAGGACTTTTTGACTTTTTAACTTTTTTGATTTTTTTTGTGAGAGAAGAGTGTAATAATTATGAATTGAATGCGATATTTTACTTGTTATAACTAAAATAATTTATTTTGTCTTTTGTGACTAAAATAGTTCCAAACTTTCTTATCAAACGGAGCTTAATTTTTTTACGAAAAAGAAAGTTGACAAAATAAAAGGAAGAATAATTATAACCAAAGAATATTCCGCAAATATTAACCCACCTAATTGAATTTGAGTTAGGACCAAACAAACAACGGGCCAAAGGCCGGATAAGATCAGACTTTGTTTCTCATCTCCGCTCACTCCAAACTTTACACGTCAATCTACAACCACCCACAGATAAGGACCGTTCCCCTCTCTCTCTCTCTCTCTCTCCCTCTCGCTCTCTCCTCCTCCTCTGTGTTTATTTATATTCGGACGCCCCAATTGAAAAGTTCCTCTATCCATTATTGCATCCATTTATTATTGACTCCTAATCAGGATTAACCTTGCCGTGTTGAAACTCTCATTATTCAAATCTCAATATATCTATATCTATATCTATATATATATATAGTCGTTATTATTGTTTGTGCAATTCAAAGGCTGTTTTTGTGATTTGTTGTGAGAGAATCGAGATCAAGATCGTTGAGAATGGCGAGTGTTGCTGGGATGATTGGCCGAGGTTGTGGATCTTCTTCGTGGATCCAATTGAAGAATTCGAAGAAGAAGAAAGCGATGAGGAAAAATGACAGGGTTAGGGTTTGTACTGCTTCGTATCCTGCTTCTTCTGCTGTCACCGATCCCTACAAGACATTGAGGATTCAACCAGGTGCTTCTGAATCTGAGGTCAAGAAAGCTTTCAGACAACTTGCTCTCCAGGTAATTTCTCTTTTCATTTTTTTTTTATCAAAATGTTGTTTTTTATATTTTCATTTTTTGATTAATATCTTCTTCTATAAAATCTGGTTCTGATTGGTCTCCTTTCCTATTAATTTTTTAATTTTTTTAAATTCCTGAGAAAAATGTTAGAAACTCAGGATTTAGATCTTAAATTCACCTAATACAAGGTAGTAAAGTTGACACTTATTGCAAAAAAAAAAATGAGATTCTCAAACATTTTTGATTATGTTTAGAATGAGTGGTTTGAA
Organism: Camellia sinensis; assembly: GCF_055761805.1. Lineage (NCBI taxonomy): Eukaryota > Viridiplantae > Streptophyta > Magnoliopsida > Ericales > Theaceae > Camellia > Camellia sinensis. The sequence continues at coordinate 42,390,693 of NC_138975.1, read as the reverse complement.
AAAATATCGGATAAAAAATAAATAAAAATTTAATTGTAATTGCATTTGACGCATGTTTCATTTAATGTTATTTTTCATTTATTTGATTTGATTTAAATTTTTTTTTTTGATTAATTATTAATGTGGAACCCATTTTATTAATTAATAATTATGTTTGTAATATGATGGAATTTTCAGTATCATCCGGATGTTTGCAGAGGAAACAATTGTGGGGTTCAGTTTCACCACATTAATGAAGCTTATGATGTAAGTCCCCTACTCTTTTTGTCTATGGGCCTTTTATTTTATATTTTTAATTATGATAGAGAATTCTCATGGTTCATTAAGTTGTTTTATTAATAATTTAAGAGTTTATCTTGTAAGATTTTGTAGTAGATAATGAAAAATGAAATTAATCTGATAATTAGCACTGGTTTGTCATAGCAGATTTTGGGGTTAAAATTATTTTAGTTATAAAATGACAAAATATACTAAAAAGTTAATAAAACAAAATATCACATTCAACTCATAATTATTTTATTTATTATTTTATTTTTTCTCTCACAAAAGTCAAAAAAATTAAAAAATCTGTTCTAAATGAAATTTTTTAGCCTAAATTAAAATAACAAATTTTTTTAAAAAAAGTCAAAATGGCAATCAACTAAATGTTGGTCCTAATCAAACGCACCCTTAATTTCAAAATGAAATCCTATCTTTATCTTTAATTTTGATTGCTTGTTGTGCTCATTGGTTTGGAAGGTATTCTTGTTTATGCATATTTTAATTAAAGTGTGATAGATTAGATTAGGACCAATAATGTATTTATATTTCCTCGCTTTCTCTGGTGGGTAGTTTAGATATTGTGGATAAAATATGGAGTATTTGTAAGATATGGACTTGTTTATGTGGATAAAGAGAGCGTTCACCACTAGTCTTATTTTTTATAATATTATGTTGATAGATCACTCATAAAAAATTATAAATTAAAATGATTTGATCGAACTATAAAATTGATTTGAAAACTAAATCTTTTATTTTATAGACAAAGTTGATAGTATTATTATTTATAATTATCAGATTAATTTAATTTTTTATACACAAAATCTTACAATCTATATAGTGGGTTCTATTAGATCAAAAAATACAATAATACGATCCGATTATTTCAATTTACACTAGAGAGAAATCATTATCTATTTTTAATAGAAAGGTAGAAGAATAATTCCACTCGATAAATGCCGTACTAGAGAGAAATCATTGTCTATTTTTAATAGAAATGTAGAAGAATAGCTCCACCCAATAATGCCGTGTTATAATTAGGATTAGCTAGTGTAAACATTATTATTTTTAGAACTAATTGTATTCTATTTGTCTTTAACAAAAGCAATCACTTTCATTTTGTGATTGATGATGGTGATGGCCTTTGTTGCTTGATATGGACAATTCAACCAATTGGACTTTAATCTTGCTAAGAAATAAAAAAGTTAGGGACAAAGAAAAGCAGACAAGTGTTGAAATCCACGTCAACATTAATTGATTCTTTACTTCTGAAGATAGCATTGTTTTTGGACCAAAGGATTTTGATCCTATGCTAAAATGTCCACTTGTGGCATCAACCCATTAGACTTTTTGCCCCACCTAATACTCTATTTGAATTGGGAATTTGAAGAAGGATTTAGAAATGAAAAGAGAAAAATTAAGTAAATATAAATAAAATATACTTATATTTCACTTAATTTTACACATATTTTTCTTTTTTCTTTTTTCTTTTTAAATTCTTTCCTAAATCCCTCGACTATACACAGCGTAAGTGGCCAAACTCATCTTTTTTGCAGCACTTTTGTTACAAATTAAAAACTTTTAAAGGTCGAACTTATCTTGTTTGCATCAATTCTAATTAAAGCAATGAGTTGTGGCTAATTTAATTATGTGTGGTTATTGTATGGTGCAGATTGTGATGAGTAATTTGAGAGGAGAATCAACTCTGCCAGAGATGGAGATGTATGAGTCGTACGATGCAGATGAACCCATGAGGGGGATGAACGATCCTGATTGGGACATGTGGGAGGAATGGATGGGATGGGAAGGAGCTGGAATTCGGGACTATTCTTCTCATATTAATCCTTATATTTAAAAAAAAAAAAAAAATCATAACCATTTTGTTTGTGTTTAGACCCTCCAATTATATCAATCAAGATGGTTGATCATAATGTTGTATAGTTTATTGAAGTGGGGGTTAATTAAAATGGTTATTCCAATGTACATATTTAAGTTCCTCTTGTTACTTGGTATATAAGTATATAATAAAATGCTTCGATATTATGAGATAAAGCAATGATGTCTCATCTTGATGAATCAAAACATGAATGTTAGAAAATTTGTTAGTTTTTTATTTTTATGCACCCTCTTTTTATTTTCTTTGGTTCTTTTTATTATCTCCCACCAATGTATTGGGGTGTTTGGCAAAGGTTTTTTTTTTTGAATTTTTAGGTTAAAATTTTCAGAAAGACAAAATAGGTTAAAATAATCAATAAGATAAAATGTTACATTAAATTCATAATCTTTTTATTTTTTTTCTCACGAACATCACATATAATTACAAAAAAATTTAACTATATTTCTAAATATAAAAATTTTAACTTACTAAAATAGTTAAAAATTAAAATAATCTATTTTAACTTTTTAAACATCCATTATGTTTGTTTAATTGCATAGGTGATAGAATTGAATTGATAATTTAATAGATCTCACATAAATTACATGAGGGGATTAGCATTTTTATAATTTTTAATTCAATTTCATAGAATTAGAAGTAAAACTATTTTTGCTTTCGTTTTACAAAATAATATATATTTTTTTTTACATAATTTCATAAATTTAATCTTAACCTATTAATTACTGCACAAATGTGGAAACCAAAATTATCTTGTAATTATTGGGGCCCAAGCTCGGACACGTAGCATGATTCTATGCAAAGTTACCCAATTAGGCTACTCTGGTGGAGAACAATAGGATGCAAATTGCGCCATTGTATAGAGTTATCATCATCTAATAAGGAGGCATTACTACAACTAATAGAGAAGCAATCTCAAAGGCAGTTATTTAATTCTTTATAAAAAGAACACACTTCAGCAGAGTGAGGTACACAATTTCTCACATAAAAACTTCTTAGCTTCCGTTTGGGAAGTGTGTTGGCTTTTTGAATTTTTAATTTTTTTAGTTATTTTAGATTGGGCTAAAAAGTTTAGTTTGTGAAGGATTTTTTGGCTTTTTAATTTTTTTTGTGAGAGAAGAATGTAATGATTATGGATTGGATGTGATATTTTATTTTTTATGATTAAAATAACTTATTTTATCTTTTGTGACTAAAATAGCCAAAAAAATCCTGTTTAGCTCTTGCCAAACGGAGCCTTAGTTAATTACTTCTACCTTCATCTTCATGAAGCTTGGCTTTAACTAGTTTGGGTAGTTTAAAAAAAGTCAAAAAGTCAAAAAGTTACTCAAAAAGTTAAAAAGTCATTACTATTCATCAAAAGTCAACAATTACGGCTGCACAATTCCCAATTCTAATTTTCCCCTACAAACTAATTTTTACAATTTTTTATTACACATTTTTCCATAAAAAGTCAAAAAATTAACCCAAACATTCATATTTTCAACCTCAACTTTTTAGTCTAAAAAGACAAAAAGTGCACTTATTTAGTCTTCCCAAACTTGGCCATCAGAGTAACTGTTCGACCTACTCCAAATGGGGCACTAACACGCTTACTACAAATGGGATACTATCGGTGTGTTATTTTGTAAACAGTAATGTTAGGTATCATAAAAATTTTTTTATTAAAATAATCATAAAAGTTTTGTGACTCTTGAGTTATACTTAGAATAAAACACCACACACTAATCAAGGTAGTCCAAAGATTATAAATCTTTCATAAAATTTTTTTCATAATACCTAATTTTTTTCTTTCGTAAATTCATAGGCGTGGTTATTTTTTTTTGTTGTTTTATTCAATAATAGTGTGGGTTCAATTTTTCTTCCTACACAATAAATCTCTAGTTTAATACTGGACATTAATAATCCCATCACCTATTAATACGCCATATTAATAATATTATCACTCAAATACACTATATTCATAATTTCATTTAACTTAATCTAATAATAAAGCATTGTGATTTATGAGTCTACACAGTGGCGGAGGGAAAGAAGGATGACGGGGTTCACGTGCCCCCCTCCCCCCTTCAGTTTTGAGATTTTTTTTTTTGTTTGTGTGTGTTGTTGTCATATATAAAATGTATTTTTTTTTTCTTAACATGTTTTTTGGTTAAGGATTTATTATATTGTTCATAACAAATAATTATTTGATATTTTAAGAGTACTATGTGGTATTATTTATGTAATAGTTTAAATCAATAGTATAGGGAAAAATCTTATAGATTGGATAAAATGAACTCATTATTTTCAAACAGTTGAGAGACTGCTTAGTGTGATTTGTGATTTCTCATGCTTTGAGCATCACGTAGGCAATGCTATATGGTATTCTAAGACTGTTTAATAATTTTCATTCAAAATAAATCATTTATAAGCAATGTCATCTCTTTAATATTTTTCCATCAAATAAAAATTAAATAGATTTTATAATAATTTGTCCTATAAACAATGTGTTTTTATTTTCTAAAATTAAGAATTTTGATCCATAATTTTTGTGCTGAAATTACAAACTTACATCACCATGCCACACCGAGCTATTCTACACTATTATAGAATTTTAATTTGTTCCTATTAATAATGAATATGTAATTTTTTATATTTAAATTTAGCTCATAAAATTATTATTATCTTAATGTTCATCATGAATTTTTTTAAATAAAAAATTATAATTAATAGTGCCCCTTCTAACTCAATTTTCTGGCTCTGCCACTGAGTCTAGATGTTTTTTTTTATTATTTTAATTTTTTTGTAGGTTATATACATTAATAAAAGGAGTTTTTACTATATGACTTTTAGACTACTAAGGCCAAGTTTGGCATGTCTAGTAAAAGTCAAAAAGTCAAAAAGTTACTCAAAAAGTTAAAAAGTTAACACTATTCACCAAAAGTCAACAATTACGGCTGCACAACTTCCAATACTAATTTTCTCCAACAAACCAATTTTTACAATTTTTTATTACACATTTTTTCATAAAAAGTAAAAAAGTTAACCCAAACATCTATGTTTTCTTCCTCAAATTTTTAGTCCAAAAAGACAAAAAGTGCACTTATTTAGGACACCCCAAACAACTCCTAAATCGGAAGCTTTTTTAGTAATTTTAATTTTTAAAAATTTATGTTTATCTAACTCAATTTTTTTTTAGTATTCCATTAGATCTTATTTGGTGTAATATGACCAAATTACCTTTCCAACTTTCTGTGCTTGTTTCTATTTTGAAATTCATACACAATAAAAATAATAACAATTCTTTATTTCACGGAGAAAATCTCTCCTCATTTTAGGAAGAAAATCTCTCCCTAATTCCATAGAGAAAATCTCTATTTCATTCTAGGCGAAAAAATCCATCCCTTATTCAATAGAAAAAATTTCTCACATTTTCAAAATCCTAAATCGAAAAATTTCTCACTAAATATTGATGTGATTTCTCACATTACAAATGTATGTTGATAAATAACACATTCTCATGGAAACCATATACACACTCAATGTTATATATGAGTGTGTGAATATTAACATTGGATGCAACTACCTATTTGTATTACAGAATTAATATAAATATTCGCATCGCTATGTATACACTATGTTTTTGATCAAAATAACACATTTTTGTTTGTGTTAATATGACTACTAGTATACAACTAACATTCGAAAAAACAAAATATATATATCAAAGTACAATGTAAATATTCACAATAAATAACAAATATATGACACTAACTTTCAAAAAAAAAATAAAACTCATATCAAAATATAATGTAAATATTCACAGTTTACAATTAACATACGACTACTCTTAAAAAACTAAACTCATACCTATGTGAACAATCACACTGTAACGTGAAATATAAAACAAAATTGAAAAAAGTAAAAATTGGCTATTTCAATTGTTCAATGGTAACAAAAATAAATGTTTAACCAACAAGTATAGTAACAAAAACAACAAACATACAACTAACATTCTAAAAAATAAAATTCATACAAAAATACAATGTGAATGTTCATATTTTATAATTAATATACAACTAGCCTTAAAAAGAAAAGAAAATAAAATAAAATAAACTCATGTCAATGTGAACATTCACACTGTAATGTGAAAATATAAAATAAAATTAAAAAAAAATGTGAAAATCTACTATTTCGATTGTTCAATAGTAACAAAAATGATTGTTCAACCAATAAATATAGTAACAAACAATATATAACAAATCATCAAATAATATATAAAAATCATTAAATAGTTCATATATATTTATACACATTTTAAAAAAAAATTGTATATAATGAACTCCGGCATAATACCTTTGAATAAACTATATAATATTGATGACTACACAAACTAGCGAAGAGAATATGGTTTATGTATAACAATAGCAAAAAAATAATTGTTCATCTTTGTTTACCATCATCTCTATTACGAGTCAATCATCATCTCTAGCATTGGTCTACATGTACAACTAACTTTCTCTTCCAAATGTTCTTCCATGGTACGATCTTATTATAAAATAATAGTGAAGGAAGATTTTTGATTAAGTAATCCCTCACATATATATCATAAATAAAATATATCTACTAATAATTTTCTCTCCTAGATATATGGTATTATATATATATATATATATGTATATTATAATAATAAAAGTTTATAAGAGTAAAATAATCCACATAATACTTCTAATGTGAAAAAAGTGATCAATTGAAATATAAGTTAAAATGTATGAGATTAGGTGGAACACTAGAATAATTTGTAAACTTATTGAGTTATAAGTTTATAAATAAATTTCTCTATTAATTCCTTTCTATTTTATAGGGAAATTTTACTTACGTCATAATTACCTCTTTACACATATTCTCATTACACATCTAAGAAATAATTGAGATTTTAATTACACCCTTTAAAATACCAAAATTAAACCTTTTTCAAAACTTTTATAGATTTTTCTCATTACATCTACTCCTTTTGAATTACTCTGGTGGTATGTTACCAAACAAGCTATATTTGCTCAGCCATTTGTTGCCGCACATTTGTAGATTTGCTTTCCTCAAAACATCTTCTTTCTTCTTTTTTTTTTCTTCTAAATTTATGACAGGCTTGCTCGGTTACACATTGCTCAACAATTAAAATTATTGTAGTATCATGTTCCCAAACAAATTAGATTTGTTCATCTATCTGTTGTTGCACATTTACAGATTCAGTTTCCTTAAAATATTAAGCATCCATAAAAAACAAAGTGTACAAACATCCATAGAAACATTCATAAAATTTGTTAATATAAATATCTTCAAATTTATCAATACAATTATCTAAAATACACTGAGATATTATCACAATCCATCTATGTTGATATTTTCAGTAGTTACTACATCAGGTCTGACAAGCTATGAAGCACAGGTGCAGGTACGAATACTACAGGTATGATATAGGTATGCCGATACTATAAGACCTAAAAAAAATAAGATACGAGTATGGCTGGGGTAAGTCAATAATTTTTTTATTTTTTGTAATTTTTAGTTTAAGATTCAATCTACTATTCAAAGTTCAATACCAAAATTAAAAGGATAAATTACAAAACGAACAGAGAAATCATAGTTCAACAATATCATTACCAAAACAAAGGCTATAAGCTATTTTAATGTCATTAAATTGGAGAAATTACAAAATAAAATTTCATTCCAAAAGCAAGCTAAGTGAAATTTGAAAACTTGAAATTTCAGTTTCACTTCCATCAATTTCATCATTGAATAATACATTTTTTATCCTTTGCACATCAATAAAGGATTTGCAATTTCAAATAAATCAGAACTCTCTAACAAATTAAACATATCTCCACTAATATCTCATAACTTGGTATACTCTCGATGTATCAATCATGTACCCATAAAGTATCCATGGAGTATCCAACTGCCAAAAAATATATAAAAAATACTTGGTACGTATTTCAAATACACAGTATGCATATAGTCCTATTGGTACAAGTACTAGTACCTAGTAAGTATCCGATACGAGTACATCAACATTTTTGAAGTTCCTATGCTTCATAGCCGTACGAAATTGATCAATACAGGTAATATATACTTTCTCCCATGCATTAGCACACGGGTGAAGAAAATGAATCTAATTACTTACTTTTATAGGTATTGAATGGCCAAAAGCCAGATAAATCTAACAAATCTCGTCTGTAATGAATTCATGATTATAATCCATTAGCAATGCACTATTAGGCTTACTGCAATTAAAAGAAGCATAATCATTCAAAGCAAAAAATAAAAATAAAATGTCAGAAAAATGATATTGAAAATGTTTAGTAGTGAGTTATCAGACATACTTTTTGTTTGGCAATAGATTACTGAACAAGTATTTTTTGTTCAACAGTAGATTATCGAATATGTATTTTTTGTTCGACATTGTGATTCCGAACTATTTGTTTTTGTTTGGTTCTGGTATACGAACAAAAGTCGAACAACCCTCTTCAAAAACGAACGAAAACATTTTTTTAAAAAAAAAAGCCTCACCATTTCAATTTTTTGATGGTCCTTCATCACCATTTATTCGTCCATTACTTTCTTTTATGTTCAAAACACTATGATTATCACTTTTTGAAAGTAGATGTATAGTAGAGAAGAAGAAATGAGAAAGAAAGAAAAGAAGTAGGGATTGAAGTGTAATGGGTATAAAGAAATAATCAAATCTATTTAATCTTTATCTTTTGTCCTTAAAGGTAATTTCATACATAGGTAAAATTGAAAAAAATAAAAAATAAAAAAATCTCAAATGAAGGGTGTAAAGAGATAAATATGTTGTGTAAGTAAAATTCCTCTATTTTAAAGAGTGTTATTATTAGCACCTACCTAATTTCTTTGGACCCCTTAATTCTCACCTTTTTTTTTATTACAATTATACCCTGAAGTAAAATCACACTAAAAGGCAACTTTTAATGGAACACCTATCCGCCAAACGAAAACTGACACTCTACAATATTGTACACCCACCTCCATCCCCATCTATACCTATATTCTTTACCAACCTAAACCCTAACTGTATTATTCTTCATCACCATCCTAAACCTACGTATTCATCTTCAATGAAAAATATTTGAACCCACCTAATTAGTTAACATTTTGTTCAGTAGTTTCAAATGTATTTGGTGTTCCAAATCAGTTAACTTTGCAAACAGTCCTATTATAGATTCCGAGTTTCTACATTTGTGGCCGTTTTCACCATTCGTTGATAGTTATAGAGCAATGGAAAGCAATGACAACAACTCTGATGAGATTGGCATTGCATTGATAAGTTTATCTATCTTGCATTTATGATTCTGGGACGTTTCTGATTTGGTATTAATTTGCTGACTGTTAAAATTCTGTTCAGTAATACAGTGCTGGACATAAATATTTTATTCGACACTAGAATGTTGAACGGTTCCATTTGATAGGATTTTTTCCCTATTTATATTTTTTTTGAGGGTTTTTTCACTCTAAAACCCCCTGTATCAAGGGTCTTACCTCGAAATAAATAAAAAAAAAATTAATATGTGATGGGGAGTTGGAGGTTATTTGAGAGAAGAAGAAAGAGACTGCCAAAGATATTTCTGACGAGATTTTCGACTGAGATACCGTCGTTTATAGTGACAAGGAGAAAGAGACCATCGTTTATAAGAGAAGAAGAAGAAAGGAACAGTCAATTCGTCTCTCAATCGTTCATCGTTTATTGAGAGAAGAAGAAGAGAGGGTGCGCAAAATTAGGTAAGTGTGCACTTGGATGCGAAAATATTATGAATATGGATAAAGTTGGTATTAAAAAGAAATTTTATTAAAATTTGGGATTTAAGGTGATGATTCAAAGAAATAGGGGATCCAAAGAAATTAGATAGGTGCTAATAGCATCTCTTTTTTAAAAAAAATCTAAGAAGTCCTATACACATTTAAAAGACCAAAAAGCCTCAAATAAGTTTTTTTATCAAGATTCCACCTTTCTGACGCACCATTCAAAACACAAACTGAAAATTCACAGGATGAATAGCTGGGCTTCAAGCTCCAATTTATTTAGAAATAGATGACCAAGAAAATTTAACTATTCTTACGAAACAACATTAAAAAATAGTAATGAAATATATATTTTGACATGTATAAGCCCATAAAGGCCACGAATCACTTATGGACAATCCAAGCCCATCACTTGGAGCCCAGTGCATAACCCAGCTGGTGAGGTCCAGGACAGCTGGAGTCCAACATGGCATAAAGAGCCAATGACATTCAGACACACGGCAAGAGAAGGACGAGCCACATCAGCAGACAAAGATTTGCAAAGTTATTGCCACTGCACATCACCATTAATGTAGCCCATCACAGCATTTATTACGAAAACACCTCTCCGCCGGAACAGGACCCCCTTACCCTGAGTGAGGTAAGCTACAGCATAGGCTTTCGGCGAGGAGAGCAGGTCGGAAGGGACAGCGAAATGATTGCCAAAGGATATAAGCGAATGTTGAAGACAAGAAAAAGGTTAAGCTTTCTATCTCTAATCTCTCCCCATATACTCTACTTCTCTTCCTAACTTGTTCGTAGGAGGGTTCACTGGGGGACTACCCCATTCCTCGTTGAACTTGTTTGCAGGTTATCCGGTGGGCTCGATCATTTGGGCTTGGGCTTGAGGAGCTTGGACCAGTTCGCTCCATTCACTGGGATAAACTGTATCAACAGTTGGCGCCGTCTGTGGGAATGCTTTGCTTCTCGCGCCAGTTGTGTTCACTGTCGCCGGAGACCCCGTTCCAATAACCTTTTTCTCCTACCCGTCAAAGTGCATGGTCACGACTAAATCCATGGCTTCTCACAATAATGCTGCCGACCATCAGGCCGACCCCCCCAATCCAAACAACCCACCACAGTATTTTATCGAGCTTACCAACAGCATTAACCGCATGGCCGAGCAAAACCAGGCCTTGATAAATGCTTTACTCCAAAGAAACCTTCCGATGCCCCCTCCACCACCTCCAGATATTCCCCCCAACCAAGAAAGAGCCCCGAGCCATACTGCTCCACAACTCCATCCACCCAACTTGGAAGGTTTGCAACCTCCCTACCCACATATAAATCCACCACCACCGCCCCCACACCCGTCGGTCGTAGCACCAGCCCCTGAGGGGGAGGCCAGCAACGTCCAGCCTCCATTGACTGACCATGGTGACCACGTTCCCTTCTGGAATGCTGAGCTCCGAGCAATGAAGCTCTAACTCCAAGGGGTCATGCAGAACATTCAGCATAAACCCTCTACCACGACAAATTCATCATTTGTTGCCTCCATCCGGGACAAACCTTTGCCCGCCAAGTTCAAAATGCCCACTATTGACTCCTTTGACGAAACGACGGACCCAGTCGACCATCTGGAGACCTACCGTAACCTCATGATCCTCCATGCCTTCCCTGACGAGATCATGTGTCGGGCTTTCCCCGTGACACTGAAGGGGTCAGCTCGATTGTGGTTCAGTCAGTTACCAGCGGACTCTGTCTCCACTTTCCAGCATCTCAGCGACTCCTTCCTCAGCCATTTCATTGGAGCCCAGCGCCAACGCCGCCCTGCAACCCAACTCCTCAACATCCGTCAGACCGAGGGGGAGTCGCTGCGTAGCTTCGTTACCCGCTTCAACACCGAAGCCCTACAAGTAGCAAAGAATGACGATAAGGTCATCCTGACGGCTTTCATGGCTGGGCTACGATCGTCCGATTTCCTCTTCTCCTTCTCCAAAAACCCCCCGACCTCCATGGCAGCCCTATTATCCAAAGCCCAAAAATACATGAATGCCGAAGATTCACTAGCCGCTCGGCAGGATCCAATATCCAAAAACTCGACCCCTAGAGAAAAGAAAAAAGACTCGGAACCTAGAAACACCCAGTATAACAGCCAAACACCCCAATATACCGACCGACCTCCTCGCGCTGACCGGTCGGCACCGGCCCGACCGCCTGGTCGGTTCGAGCGGTACATGCCCCTTAATTCTCGCATGGAACAAGTCCTCCACCAGATCCAACGGGATTACCCCCTCAAATGGCCCCTACCCTCACGGACCCCTTCCAACCGGAAAGACCAGCCCAAATATTGTCGTTTCCACCAGGACCATGGCCACAACACTGATGACTGCATCAACCTCAAGGATCAGGTCGAGACCCTCATTCGTCAAGGGCGTCTCAGTCGGTCCCGCCCACAACAGAGGCAAAGAACCAAGCCCCTCAGAAACAACCGCCGGCGTACCCCACCCCGGCAGCCAGCCCAACCTAACCAAGGCCATGACCACCCCCCACAACAGCCTCGACCCCCAGGTAATCCCCCTCCGCCAGTTGGTGAAATCCGAGTCATTTCTGGTGGCCTTGCTTGTGGCGGACCATCCCGCTCCGCTCAGAGGGCAGAGCTCAGGAAGATAAGGCAAGGCTCGGACAGAGCAATGGACACGGTAGACCGACCCCCCAAACAGCCCAAGCAGTGGACAGAGCCCATCACCTTCACGGACGCCGACTGTACTGGCATCCGTTATCCTCATGATGACTCTCTCGTCATTTTCGCCATTCTCTCCAACTATAAGGTCAGACGGGTTCTCATCGACAATGGCAGTTCTTCAGACATCATATTCCTCAGCTGCTTCCGCCAGCTCAAAATTGGGGAGGAAAGTCTGTCTCCCCTCCAAACCCCTTTGGTTGGTTTCACTGGTGACCGCGTGACCTCCATCGGCTCCATCGACCTCCCCATCACCATCGGCGAATACCCACGGCAGACTACCAAGTTGCTCACTTTCCTTGTGGTCGACTGTCCCTCTGCCTACAACATCATCCTTGGTCACACCGCCCTCAACGCTTTCCAAGCTATCACTTCAACCTACCACCTCGCCATAAAGTTTCCCACCGACCAGGGCGTCGGGACAGTACGGGGAGAGCAGACCATAGCCAGGGAATGTTATGTCGCCTCACTCAAGGAGGTCAAGCTGAAGGAGGCCATGATCATTGAAGGACTTGACGTCCGAGATGAGGACGAGCTGGTCAGAGGCGAACCGGTGGAAGAGCTTGTTGAGATTCCTATCGATCCCACCAACCTAATGAAAACTGCTAAGATCGGCAGCCAACTATCCCCCCAAGCTAAGGCCGACCTTACTGCCCTTCTGACCGAGCACAATGATGTATTCGCCTGGACTCATTCAGATATGCCAGGCATTGACCCTTCTTTCATAACTCATCGCCTCAGCATTAAACCTCATTTCCGACTTTACCACCAGAAGCAGCGCATCTTACATCCGGAGCACAATACTCTTATAGCTGTAGAGGTCGACAAGCTCCTTGAGGCCCAATTTATCAAAAATGTCGACTACCCTAAATGGTTGTCAAATGTGGTCCTCGTCCGCAAGAACAATGGCAAATGCCGACTCTGTGTCGATTACTCTGACCTGAACCGAGCTTGCCCCAAAGACAGCTATCCTCTTCCCCGCATAGATCTGTTGGTCGACGCCACGGCCGGTCATCAAATGCTCAGCTTCATAGATGCTTTCTCTGGCTACAACCAAATCCTGATGCACCCGTCCGATCGGGAACATACATCCTTTATCACCGACCGAGGTACCTACCATTACCAAGTAATGCCATTCGGATTGAAGAAAGCTAGGGCCACCTACCAACGGTTGGTCAATGCCGTCTTCCATCACCAAATAGGGCGGAATATGGAAGTATATGTCGACGACATGCAAGTCAAGAGCAAACTCTCCACTGATCATTTGACCGACCTGCGGGAGACCTTCGCCACTCTACGCAAGTACCAAATGAAGCTCAACCCAGAGAAGTGCGCCTTCGGTGTAGGATCCGAGAAGTTTCTGGGTTTTATGGTCAGTCAGCGGGGCATTGTCACGACCCAAACCCGGCCCTATGGGTTTAGCACCGTAACCGGCCAGTAATCCGAGATTACCGAAGGCCTGCAGATACAGTAATACAGTAAATAGAGTACAGGGCCTGGCGGAAGCCAATACAGTAAATAAATAGTGTCCATTGAGCTGTGACAGTCTGTATGCAAAAAGGCTTTTCGTACATTTATACATAACCAGTACAGAACAGTATACACAATATTTACAATCATTCAAACTAGGGACTCGACCCTAGATAACAGTACAGTAACACTCGGTCTGTACAGAACAGTAAAAACAGTACAGAAGGGGGAAAAACAAACAAGACACCCCCAAGCCATAGCATGGCAACTCGGAACCTCGGAGTGAGGCACAAAGGCTGGCTTGACAAAACTGGAGTTACCCTGACGCTCCTAGCTCCGATCTGGTGCCTGTACACCTACATATATATATGAGCAGTGAGCTAAGGCCTAGTGAATAACATAAAGCGTAAAGAGGTTTAGAATGAATGTCCTTACAGTAGTGAAAACAGTTCAATTCAATCAGTATTTCAGTTGTTCAGTACAGTAAACAGTCATATGTGGTACATCCATTAGCATAACAGTAACAGTAGGTCTTGAAAGACCGAACAGGAATGATGGCCATCAGTCAGTAAACAGTAGTGGTTCCACGAGGGAACCGACAGAGAATTCTGTCGCAGTAACAGTAACAGTAAACAGTAAGTACTAAGGATGCCACAGTACAGTTCAGAAATAAAGGACATACATTCATTCAGTAAATAATACCAGTTCAGTAAACAGTTCAGTTCAGTATTCGAAAGATAATCAGTTGAACATATCTTTACACAATTGTTACTCACAGAGTTCTGGGCTACAGTATGCTAGAGCGTGTCTCCCCAGTTGCCAACCCTACACAGTTCACAGGTTGAACACACTAAGCTACACAGTTGGGAAATCTCATAATTTAATCCCTAATTTGCCTTGGTGTGTTCTACAATGATATCCTCATCAAGATGCCTTAAACTAGGCCTAAGAATGCCTAGGATGGAATGAGGATGCAAAAATACACTTAGAAAATATTTCGCAAAGTTTGCTGAAAATAGGAGCCTCGCTCGAGCGAGACTTTCTCCGCTCGAGCGTAAGTCCAAAATCAAAGGCTTCGCTCGAGCGAGTAAACCTTCGCTCGAGCGGTCTGCAAAACAGTAAAAATACTGGATGCTGAAATTTTACGCGCGATCGTCGCTCGATGGTCGCTCGAGCGGAGCTCTGGACAAAGGTGCTCGCTCGAGCGGGGAATCCTTCGCTCGAGCGAGGAAGCCAAATCTGGAATTTCCAGATCTGCCTTCCAAGCTCAAACCAAGCATTCAACCACTCCAAACTCGACCTCTTGGGCCCAAATTCTGGAAAACATCATTAAATTCAATGTATAACAAGTTTCAAAGCTCAATTTGTGAATTCAAGCCCCAAAGGTGAGTCAATTAAAACCACACTCAAACCCATTTTCAAGAACAACATTCAAACATGTCATGTATGAGTTTTAAACCAAATTAAATCTTCAAAGCTTGTTCAAATGGACTCATTTCTTTAAGAACATGATGAATTCATGGGGTATGACCAAAAGATGGACATGCATGTAACCTTTTGCCATGAAAACAACTCAAATATCTACATTACAAACATGCATGCATGAAATGAGTTCCAAATCAACACAATGAACCAATTCTAGACTTGAATCACTAGAGGCTCAAGAATCTAACATGAATGAGCTCAAACACAACAAAGAGGGGTTGAATTCCTTACCTAGAGCTTTAGTTACAAGGTGTGGAAGTTAAATTTGCAACCTATGTTCCAATTCCTTCAATTTCCAAGCAATTCACAAGGTAGAACTCAATTTCTCTCCCTCTCCCTCTCTTGGTCGGTTAAGCACAAGAAAATGGCTGAGCAAATGTGTTTGATTCAAGTATAAGGCTCAAGTGTGTGTATATGAGATAGTGGCAAAATGGTAAATACGGCAAACTCTTTAATTGGCTTATTTTAATCTAATTTAATCATACCTAATCAGTTTTCAGATAAATATACCGTAAAATCACATTAATTATGAGGGTCATGGAACATCAATCGATTTCTAATTCGGCCGCCGATAAGGCCTTCAATTAGCAGTTTAAACATATAAACATGAACAGATAATCAGACAATCAAACAGATAGAATGCAATTAACTAACATATACTCAGTCAATTCAGTTTCCAGTTTCAGTCAGTCAGTTCAGTACTTTTAATCAGTTCAATTATCAGTCAGTTATCAGTCATTATCCGTTTCGTTTAACAGTAATCGGTGATTATCGGTAATCAATCAGTCCTTAATCAGTAAACAGTATGAGGGTTGTTACAGGCATTGAAGCTAACCCTGAAAAGATCAAGGCCTTGGTCGAGATACAGTCACCCAGAACAGTTAAGGAGGTCCAAAGACTCACTGGCCAAGTTGCAGCCCTCAATCGTTTCATTTCCCACGCAACAGATAAGTGTCTACCATTCTTCAAAGTTCTTCGGCAAACTTTTGAATGGACATCTGAATCCGAAGAGGCTTTTCAATAGTTGAAACAGTGCATGGCCAACCCTCCCCTCCTTTCACAGGCAATCATGGGCGAACCCCTCTTTCTCTACTTAGCCACATCAAACACCGCTGTCAGTGCAGCACTTATCAGGGAAGACGGCTCTGTTCAACGACCGGTCTACTACATCAATCGGGCCCTCAGGGGAGCGGAACAGAACTACCTACTGTTAGAAAAATTGTCCTTGGCCTTGGTCACCGCCTCCAGACGACTCCGTCCTTACTTCCAAGCCCATTCCATAGTGGTCCTCACTGACCAACCCTTGAAGAAGGTCATGCAGCAACCAGAACTTTCCGGCAGACTCATGCAGTGGTCAGTGGAACTCAGCCAGTTTGACATCTCTTACCGACCCCGAACAGCAATTAAGGGGCAGGCTATAGCCGACTTCATCTTGGAATTCACTAATCCCACCCCAACCACTGCCTCTCCACCCCCACCAGCTCCCATCGAGCCAGAAGACCCTCACTCTTGGACCCTCAACGTCGACGGATCATCCCGCAGGCAAGGTAATAGGGCGGGCCTCATCTTCACTGCCCCTGAGGGTGGTTATTTCAAATGTGCACTCCGTTTCTTGTTTGAGGCCAGTAACAATGAGGCCGGATATGAGGCACTGATAGCAGGCCTTCGCCTAGCCAGGGACATTGGTGTCAGCCACATCCGAGTGCTCAGTGACTCCCAGCTCATCATCGGACAGATCACGAGAGAATTCGATGCCAAGGAGGACACAATGCGGGCTTACAGGGATCTTGCACTTCCCCTTGTTCGCCTCTTCAATACCTTCCACATCAAGCACATTCCTCGGGCAGAGAACTCTAAGGCAGATGAGATGGCCCAGTTGGCTTCCGCAGACTAGTCCGACCTTAGCAGTGGTGTCCGCTTGAATACCTATCCCACACCTCCATTTCCCCCAACCAGCATGAAATACAATTCCTCCAAAATGAGCCCATCCCTTGGGCGTCGGACATCTTTCTATTCCAGACAACGGGGGAACTTCCAGATGACCAACGGTAAGCCGCCAAAGTCAGGGCCCGGTCGTCCAATTACATCCTCGTCAGCGGCATTTTGTACAAACGTGGTTTCTCACGCCCTTATCTGCGGTGCCTCAATCCAACTCAAGCAACTTATGTGATGCAAGAAATTCATGAGGGTATCTGCGACAATCACTCGGGCGGCAGGTCCCTGGCCCACAAGATACTTTGCACTGGATATTTCTGGTCTACTCTCAACCAAGATGCGGCTGACTTCGTGCTCAAATGTGATAAGTGTCAGCGTTTTGCCAGTATCCCCTGTGCCTCTCCTACTGAATTGATCACACTTTACAGCCCCTACCTGTTCGCCAAGTGGGGGATTGACCTAGTTGGCCCCTTACCTACCGGCCAAGGCCAGACCAAATTTTCCATTGTCGCCATTGATTATTTTACTAAGTGGGTAGAGACAGAACCCCTTGCCACCATTACCGAGCGGAACACAACCAAGTTCATCTGGCAGTCGATCGTTTGCAGATTTGGCATTTCCCAGGCCATTGTTTCCGACAATGGCAAACAATTCGACAACACCAAGTATAGGAAGTTCTGTGCGGACCTCCAAATTCAACCATGTTTTTCTTCCCCCAGACATCCCCAAGCCAATGGCCAAGTTGAGGTCACCAACCGTTCTCTTCTGAAGATCATCAAAACCAAGCTAGAAGCTGCCAAGGGGCTTTGGGCCGAGGAACTACCGAATGTACTTTGGGCTTACCGAACTACAGCACGGACTCCCACTGGGGAAACTCCTTTTCGCTTAACATACGGCGCTGAGGCGGTTATCCCGGTAGAAGTCGGTCTGCCTACCCCTAGAGTTTTACATCCGAATCCAACACTAACGGAAGAGCTCCGTCGGGCAGACCTGGACCTAATTGAAGAACTCAGAGAAACCACTACTGTCTGACTGGCCTCATACCAATAGAAAATGAGAACACACTACAACCGCAAAGTCCGACCAAGGGAGTTCGCTGTAGGGGACCTTGTCTCAAGAGAAGCAACCCTTACCACCAAAAATCCGACCGAGAGCAAACTGGCACCCAAATGGGAGGGACCTTATGTTGTGAAGGCCTGACCATATCCGGGCACTTACCGACTTCAGGACATGGAAGGTCGAGATCTCCCCCACCTCTGGAACGCTGAACACCTGAAACGCTACTTTCAATAAGTCCTTACTGTTGTATTGCTCAGATGCTGTATTTTCTTTTTGTTTTGTTATATAATGTAAACTTGTATCGACTGAATTACACTGATCATGACAACAAATCTATACCTTGGCTATCTATGTGTTGTCTCAATAACATTCTCATTTGCAGCACTTATTACAAGTCTCAGCCAGACCGACCGTCAACAGCCTCAGCCAGACTAAGCACTCAAAAAGCCTCAGCCAGACTGAGCACTAAAAGCCTCAGCCAGACTAAGCACGAAAAAACCTCGGCCAGACCGAGCACTAACAGCCTCTACCAGACCGAACATGAAGTACTCGGTTTGCCTAAAAGGCCTCAGCCAGACCGAGCACTAAAAGCCTCAGCCAAACTAAGCACGAAAAAGCCTCGGCTAGACCGAGCACTAATAGCCTCTGCCAGACCGAACATGAAGTACTCGGCCTGCCTAAAAAGCCTCAGCCAGATCGAGCACTAAAAGCCTCAGCCAAACTGAGCACGAAACAGCCTCGGCCAGACCAAGCACTAACATCCTCTGCCAGACCAAGAGCCACAGTCTCAGAGTCAGACTCAATTACCTACAATGTCTTGCCCCAAATGAGCACGCATGCAGGACTCGGTCAAGACCACCCATGCAAATTCCATGCTCGTGGAATTAGTAGACACACTTAGTCACAATTCCAGCTCCAAATCTCTAGACCACTCTTTGCTCAATCGAATTCCAAAACCGTTCATACACAAGTCAGGTTATGCTTTTCTCAATCACACTCACAAACCAAGCCTCACTCCGTAAACCACTAACCTACTTGAGCAGTGTGGCAAACGCAAACTTGTAATTTTACTACATTTTAAACTCACTCTGCATTGAGTTTTTATTACACGTTTACTCTGCATTGAGTTTTTATTACAAGTTCACCTTCACTCTGCATTGAGTTTTTATTACACGTTTACCATGCATTGAGTTTTTATTACAAGCTCACCTTCACTCTGCATTGAGTTTTTATTACAAGCTCACCTTCACCCTGCATTGAGTTTTTATTACACGTTTACTCTGCATTGAGTTTTTATTACAAGTTCAACTTCAGACGCACAAGCAAAAACAGTGAAATGCACAACACAACTGAAATTTTATTTATCCACAACTTTATACAAAAGTTCATTACAACAATTCAAAAAAAAAAAAAAAAACAACAACAACAACAACAACAAAAACAATGTCGGTGCACAGTCTCTTTCTCCTTCCTCCTAGTTACTTCTCCTCACTGGAGAGGAGGTCTTCTTCTTCAATGCCCTCATCCAGGGGGGTTTGGGCTACATCGTCTTCGCCAATCGTTACACTACTAAGGTCTAAGTCTGGGAACAGCTCTTCAGCTCTACGTTTGAACGTCTTCCAGCCACTGTCCCAGTACTCAACCATTTCGTGCTTATAAAAATCTGACTGCTGGAAGCTCTCAATAACTTCTGCTTCAGTTCTGCCTCCAACAGTCGTCCTCGATGGGCCCGCCCCCCCAGATTCTTGCCTAGTCAGGCTGCTCGCGACTGCGGCATCAACCGCTATCTGAAATTCGGCAGACCCTTTGAATTGCTCCACTGCTGCAACGCACAGATCGGGATAAGCCGCCCTTTCAGAGGCTACCTTCGCCCTCTCTTCGTCCAGCTCTTTCTGCAGGGTCGCCCTTTCCGACGCAGCCTTTGCCTTTTCTGCCTCCAATTCCTTCTTTAGGCTCTCATTCTCTGCCGTCGCCTGCGCTCTCTCTGTTTCCAACTCCTTCTGAAGCCTCCCCTTCTTCTTTACTGCCTTGGCACGCTCGCCCTCCAGTTCCTTCTGGAGATCGCCTACTTTGCCATCGGCCTCATCTTTTTGCCTGACCAGCTCTTCATTACTGCTCATGGCCTCTTCATGTCGCTCGACCACGACGGCGCAGGCTCTTTGGGCCTCCTCCAACTTCTTCTGCTCGCTAGTAAGTTGGAACTCGAGTGACACAACCTGGCGGCGTGTGCTCTCCAGCTCCACCTCAACTGCTTGCAGATCAGCATGGGCAGCTTTCCAACTCGCCCTCTTCCTCTCCAACTTCGCAAACTGGGCCTTGGCCTCATCTGCCTTGAGTTTGGCAGCCCCTGCTTTCCTCAACAGAGCCCCTGCTAAGGTGGTTACCTCCATTTGGGCGGAGCATAACCCCCTCAGCAGTTCAGCCTCGTTGAATCTGGATGCCGAGCGCATGGCTGCCTCTTCTACGATCCCCACCAGGCGGTCTGCCCCTGCCCTAGCTGGGCCTTCTTCTCCCTCCAGCCGCCCAGCCACCGCGCGAGCGTGGTAGATCGCTGTGGTCAGACTAACTCCCCCTCCTTGGGGTGTAGGGCCCCCCTGGGGCTGCTCTTCTCTTTTTGAGCCAGGGCCGTTTGCCCCATCTTCTCCTTGCCCTTTAGGGGCGACCCTCGCGACCCCTGCAGCGATCGCCGCCACCACCTTCATGCCCTCTGAAGCAACATCCACCGCTTCTGGGCTATCTACCCTTCCTGGGGTCCCCTCCACTTCTTTTCCCTCAGCCTCCTTGGCAGCATTGGTTTCCTTCACACTTGTCTCCCTCCTCCTCTTCTGGGCAGGCACTCCCTCACTCCGCCTCACCCTCTTCTTCTTCTTCCCCACGCCCAACGCCTTCATCTCCTTCAAAGACCTCTCCTTCAAAGGGTCTGTTGGGGGGGTCGTGGCACAAAATTGCCTAAGTTTTTCTCTCCCAAGGGTTTGGGGCGAGGTCGAATCCTCTCCCTCGCAACCGGTTTTGGTGGTCGTTCGGTCTGGGACTCTTTGAATTTTTGGGCTTTAGCAAGGATGGCCTGATCCTCCGCCTCTTGAGCCCTTCTCCTCGCCTTCAACTCCACTCGGTCGAGGTCCCCACTACTTGGCTTTGGACCCAACCCTGCCTTAAACAATGCAGACGGCTGAACGAGCTCGTCCCATTTGGCCCCTTCTTTCTCCCTCCACTCCTTCACCCTCTTCACCCTCCCCTCCGCGGCTGCTCCCAATTTCGGCTCCACAGACCTAATAGGTACTTTCCAAATGGTGCGCACTCCAAGCCCTCCATTGGCAGACACATAAAACCGTCGTGGTCGCCACCCCTTGATCGATGACGGCAGCCCCGCCACCAACCCTTTCCCTACGGCTGCCTGCAGAGTGACCCATGTCTCCTGCTGCCCCGAGGCCTTATAACATGCAAAGAATTCGTCTACTGTCATGGCCTCCCCTCCATTCGCCTTCGGCCACGCACTTGCACAGGCCAGTAGGATCTTCCATGCATTGGGCATTAGTTGCCCCGGTGCTACCTCCAGACGGTTGAGCACATCCACTACCACTTGCGGCAGTGACAACCTCAGTCCACCCTTCAGAGCTTCCTCATAAAGGGAAAACTCTCCTGGCCTGGCGTCAGACGGCCTTTCCGTTGATGTCGGCAGCAATAACTCCACTTCCCCAGGGATCTGGTATTTTTCGCTGATAGCCTCCAACTCCGCCGCAGTAATCGTGGATTTGTCAGCCTTTGTGTGCCAATGATCTGGTTCTGCCTGGCTGATTGGCTTTGGAGCTACTATCATGGTGGAACCATGGGATCGTACCACCGACTCCCCTACCCTTTCTGTCTTATACTGTGCCGCTAGCTCCACTGCATCATCATCTCCAAGTGGGTCCACCCTGACAATCGCATTTCCTTCTTGGGCCATTTCTGTGGTATGTTTGCGAATCGCTTCGGCGGCAGGTACAAGGAAATCGAAAAAGTGTTGCAGAGGTGTATTGTGAGCAACAAAGGAATTCACACTTGGAATATTTTGATTTTTCGTAAACAAGTAGGTGAATCGAATAATGCCAAAAGCCCACGGTTTGCCCGTATTCCAAGGATCTTAATTAATTTTCGCCAGTTTGAAAACTTTTCAAAATCATCCGCCAAAACTGTCTCTTTAACACCCATAATGACTTACCGTTTCATTTCTGATCCAACGCCTAATCTTCCTCCCCTACGGGATGCTGCTACGTGTACGACTACGATCCACTGTCTCCTCTCCTTACCCTGTTTTTTCCATTTCAACTCACCTCGTGACACGCCGCGTCTCGAGCCCCACGCCCCTCCACCTCATCCTTTGCGGTCGGCCCTCCTTGCTGTCGACCATACCACTCGGCCAACACCGCGGTCGGCCCTCCTCGCGGTCAGCCCTCCCGCTCAGCCAAACGCCGCGGTCGGCCCTCCTCACGGTCAGCCCTCCCGCTCGGCCAACCACTGCGGTTGGCCCTCTTTGCTGTCGACCATCCCACTCGACCAACACCGCGGTCGGCCCTCCTTGCGGTCGGCCCCCCCTTCGCGGTCGGCCTTTCTTGGTGTCGACCATCCCACTCGACCAACCTTGCAGTCGGTCCTCTCCGTGATCGGCCCTTCCACTCGGTCGCCCTGCGCAGTCGGACCACCTCCCGGTCGGTTCACCCCCCTCGATCACCCCTTCCGGTCGACCTCCATCTTGCCAATCCCTAACACACTCATCTACGTCATTAATATTCCCTTCGTTGGACTAAAGCTGCACTCGGGAATGGGGGACTACTGACATGTATAAGCCCATAAAGGCCACGAATCACCTATGGACAATCCAAGCCCATCACTTGGAGCCCAGTATATAACCCAGCTGGTGAGGTCCAGGACAGCTACAGTCCAACATGGCATAAAGAGCCAATGACATTCAGACACACGGCAAGAGAAGAATGAACCACATCAGCAGACAAAGATCTGCAAAGTTATTGCCACTGCACATCACCATTAATGCAACCCATCACAGCATTTATTACGACAACACCTCTCCGCCGGAACATGACCCTCTTACCCTAAGCGAGGTAAGCTACAGCATAGGCTTTCGGCGAGGAGAGCAGGTCGGAAGGGACAGCGAAATGATTGCCAAAGGATATAAGCGAACGTTGAAGACAAGAAAAAGGTTAAGCTTTCTATTTCTAATCTCTCCCCATATACTCTACTTCTCTTCCTAACTTGTTCGTCAGAGGGTTCACTAGGGGACTACCCCGTTCCCCGTTGAACTTGTTTGCAGGTTATCCGGTGGGCTCGATTATTTGGGCTTGGGCTTGAGGAGTTTGGACCAGTTCGCTTCATTCACTGAGATAAACTGTATCAACATATTTAAAAAAAAAAATTCATGACAGGTAAAATACTTGTCTCATCTGGACTTACATTTAAAATTGTGATAAAAAAGTTGTAAATGTGAAATTTGAATGAACTTGCTAAAAATATTATCACATTTTTTAAAGTCATTTTCACCCAAAAATTACAATTTGAAACTTCACATTTGACTAAATTTATTAAAATAATATGGCATTTTAAAGTCATTCAACAAAAATGTAATTATGAATATTTGTATGTGAGAGGGTAATTTGTGTAGCCCAATTGGGCCGAGCTATATGGAAGTGTCTTTGAGACTTGGGCCGCATGTTGGGCCAAGCTATATCTTGGGAAGAGCTTAGCTTGGACCGAATAGTGGATCGAACGGGTCAAAGAGGTTGACTGAACTACAAAATGTCCATATTCTTGGACCTAGCTACTTCCTAATGGCAGTCAACTCTTTGGTCGAGCTACAAGGGGAGACGGTCAAGCAGATTGAGAACGGAGGTTTGATCGAGCTAGGAGAAGAGCCACGCAATTTCAGCATGGTGGCGCACTGTACAAGCCATGCACGGTGGTGCGTATTGCACGACTAAGCCAGTAGCAGACAAAGTAAAAGTAGTCCGATTGCACGGTGGAAAGCAGAGGAAAGAATTGTGCCATCTCACTTAGCTTGCAGTGAGGAGGGTGTTAAAGGATAAACATTATTCTTTAGAATGTGATTCCTAGGAAAACTCTACGAAGGAGAGTTAAAATCCTACTAGAATTGTACTATGCGAAATCTACAAAAACTCATACCAAATCCTATTCTCAAGTATTGCAATTTTTACTCCTGGATTTACAAAGCTTTTATTTCCTTAGTTTACTTGCTAACTGAGGCATTAGAGAGATTTCCGACACACTCTCACCGGCTAGCTCACATTTGTGATTTCAAGTGGTACGACGACATTTAAAAATGCACAACCTTAATTAATAGGATTATACAAGTGAAAATTGTTCCGTGCTCCTGCAGTACATAAAACTGTGATCCAAAAATTGTAAATATAGAACTTCGCATTTAAATAAATATACTAAAATAATGACGTTTTTAAGTCTTTCAGTAAAAAGTGCCAACATTTATATATATTAAATATATATATATATATATATATTTTAAACAATCTCCTTGATTGCAGATCACAGCAATGTCACATGCAAGATGTAAAACTCCAGCCAATACTTTAATGATTAAGCTGAAATCTCATAGCAATGGTTGCAAAATTAACAAAAGGGTTGAAAAACGATATTGACAAGCCAAAGTAAAAATCTCACCAAACTTAAGGTGTTGTTTGGAAATCAATCAAAAAAATAATTAAATAAAATAATCAAATTTTTTTTAAAATTTTTTTTATACATCTTTTTATTAAAAAATAAAAATAAAAAATCACTAAAAAATAATTTCCAAACAATAATTTTTCAAAAACCCATAAAAATCTTTCAAATACTTTGCATCATTGAATTGCTCGTTCCACACTCAAGGCCAGTTGGATAATCAGAGCTGCTTGTGAACAAAGATCGAAACTAAAGCTTCGTGGTTTCTTGAAAATCAAGAAGGCTGACTGAATTAGGCTGTGCTCGTGGAGTTAATACAAATCATCGTGTTAAATAAACGTTGGTGAAGGTTGTAAGTCCTCTTAACTTTATTTTTGTATTCTTGAATCTTCTAGTGGATTTCGATGAGTATTGGAATCTTGACTTTATACTCTTTTAAAATTTTCACATAAAATCTTTTGTTCATGCGTACTTGATCATTGATGTGTTAATTGGATTAATTAAATAAGTTGAACATAAAATTAGATTTTTTAATTTGATAGTATATATTATTCACCCCTTTCTAGGTACAAATTATTGTGAAAAATGATTCATTTTTCTAATTTTGCCCCCTCAATTCCATCCCCAATGACGTGGAATTAGAGAAGATTAAAGATAAGAGAGAAGAATGTGAAACCGGTTTATATAAATCTTAGTCTTAATCACGTCATTGGAGATGAAATTGGGAGTCTCAATTAAAAGATGAGCAATGATACATAGCACTAATTCAAAAGCTCTAAATAGAACTCTAATGAGTTGACAAGTTAAAAGAAGATGAAAAACACCAATAGAAAGTAACAATAATTACACATGAGCTAGTGTCGCATAATTAGTACTCCTTTAGAGCTTTTATTTTAAAGTTACCAAACATTTTGTTAAAGCATTGAGTAATTTCAATTAAGTGATTGTATCGAGATTGTATTATTATATACTTCTGGGCACATATACTCCAATATTTCAACCCCCTAAATCTCCATTTTAAAAAAGAAACGGTTAAATGAAATAATAATTTCAATACACTTTTTCTAAAATAAAGATAAAATAGTCATTAAAAATATAATTCATGTCTTTTTTAATAATTTTATTTGAGATTATTATTGTAATATAAATAAATAAGAATATAGAGCGTACAAAGTATTAATTGTGGTACTAATAGCAATACTCATAGAAAAATATAAAAAATAGTTGACTTACATGAGCAATTACTATTGAACCCTTTTGAAGTTTATATATTTTGATTTGTATTATGTATCCCCATCTTTTAGTTTTATAACAAAAAATCATTATAATCTTTAAGACCATTAGATCACTGAGCCTCCGTTTGGGAAGTGGGTTGACTTTTTGACTTTTTGACTTTTTTGGCTATTTTAGCCTGGGCTAAAAAGCTTGGTTTGGGAAGAGCTTTTTGGCTTTTTGGCTTTTTTGACTTTTTTTGTGAGAGAAGAATGCAATGATTATAAGTTAGATGTGATGTTTTGTTTGTTATGACTAAAATAGCCTATTTTGTTTTTTGTGGCTAAAATAACCAAAAAAGCCTGAAAAAGTCCTTGCCAAACGGAGGCTGAGTACAAGTCACAAGGCTTGCTAAAGTCATTTTTTAACTTGGGCATCTTAAAAATTATTTTTCAATAGAGAGTCAATGACTTGTCAAAACATGACAAAGTCAAAGTATGTGTTAAATTTAGCCTAAATTAGGCAAAACTATTTTGCCACATTAACACAACTAAATTATAATTACAAAAGATTTTTGAAGAGTTAATCCAATGGCCAAAAAATGATGTTAAATTTGTTGTTCAAATAGCACGCGAACCACTGGAGTGGTTATAATGAAAAAAAACATATATGTATTTATTTTTTTGTGTTGTAATAATTTAAAAAATAACTTTAATAAAGTCATTTTTAACTTTTATCATTAGAGTTGTTCTAACAAGTAAGAAGCTGTTGGCTTTTTTGACTTTTGAAGGTTAATAATGTAATTTTAAGCGTACTAGTAAGGATCAATCAATCCTTACAGAATATTAATTGTCAACCAATTATCAGAAAATTGTGTTTTAGTTCTCTCAGCCTCAATGAAGAGGACTTTTACTGATAGCTTGTTTAGAAGAATTTAGTAAATAACAACAAGTGAAGAATAATTTCAAAATCTGAATTTCATGAAGTAAAATGAAAAACTTACAATGATCCGACCCAGCCTCGTAGAGATTTACAGCAACAAGCTATCTGAAACTATTCCTAGGAATGAAGTGCAGTACAGGAATTGAAGTGTAGAATTGTAAAAACTGGAAGGAAAAACGAAGTAAGTAAGCTGGTTTTTTTATCTGAGTCTGGATCCTTCATTCTGGGGCCTTCTCTGTTATTTATACTTTCCAATGATAACCGTCGAAGTGGGCTTTCAACCGTCGAAATGTCCTCCCATGATTGCTGAACATACTCTCTCACAGTCAGTCCCACTATGCCACTCTTGCAGTTAGGCTTCCCTTTTGATTTTGAATTTAAACTTTGTGAGTAACCATTAGGCCACATCATCTTGTATTTTTTCGCTGATCCAGCACTACGCAGATCCATGATTACCAATGCTAACTGTCACATGTCTGATTTCGATTGAAGACTTGAATTAACTCCCCATGTTGCCCTCATCTCGCCATGTGTTAAGCTGTGATTGGCCTATACAAAATATGAATCCAACATTACCCCCCGCACTAATATACCCAATACTTGGTGATATTAGTGAACTAGTGCAATCCACCCACGTTCTAAGATGTGCATGGACTTTGTGTATTCTGGTAGCATAACCGCTTTTTGAATAATGAACTTGCACTTACATTCTTTGAGTAGACAAAAAGACTGGTACATCCCCAATGACCAATCACACATTCTCCTACATTGATCGAGCATACGAGGAGTCTATGGAAGATGATTATAGGCTTCGAAAGAATCTCAATGCATTTATTAATTACACCTATCCGCCTTCATTTATGAAAGTTATGGAAGCTTTTGCAACGTACCAACCTTTAGATCCAAAGTTTGCCAACTACGAACCCTTGGATCAAGCGTTTACAAAAATGGATCTTGGAAACTCTTCTTCTGCCTCACCATCCTTTGCATGGGACACAGCTGCTTCCTCCTCTGCCCCACCACCCTCTGCATGGGACACAGTTGCTTCTTCTTCCTCCATGTCTACTGGCTGAGAAGCTGGCTAGAACCTGATAAATTCAAATTAAGAGAGCAAATTCACCATTGATTCGTCGAATTTGCTGATCCTCTGTCTATCCCTTTTTCTGCTCGGAGCTTAGTGGTTTACCTCTATGTACCCATTGATCATCGACGCAGTCTAGAGGACAACTTACTTGTGGCGTAGTACACACCTTCCATGCCTACGAAAATAGTGCGAGCAACTCCTCGTCCAGAGGAAGCATAAGGATACAATCCGTCATTCTTGGCTAAGAAGGCAAATCTTTGCTCTTCTGAGTGGCTTAAATGTGTAAATAATCCCCAGTTCCCCTCTTCTTTTGAGATGGATGCTCCTACGCCTCCTCTTCCTCTTCCTCTTCATCCTCACTGGATGGAGGAACTGAAACTTATTTTCTTTGAGAATCAGTTTCTTCCTTCCTACCAACCTCTAGATTTTCCCACTATATTTGAGCGATACCAAGCTCAACTTCTGCTTGTAGCTTTTTCTCACTTGCCCTTCAATGTTCTTAGAGATGTGACTCCTCTCAAGAACTTCCGATGGGCCTGTGACATTATGACTCAGGGTCATGTTCTCAACCCCATTGCTCAAGTAGAGCTTCAGGCTTTTTTGGATCAACTCCCGCTTCTTCTCCATTGGTACCAAATTTCTTTGGCTACCACTAATTCTTTAGACAAAATCTCGGCCAAACAAATTCAAACCCAATACGAGGTAGAAAATCTTATTGATGAATATAATGACTTTAAGAATAAGGATTTTGCATACTGGGATGATCTAGAGATGGACGAAATAGAACAAGGATTGAAGGAGATAGAGTTCGAAATGAAAGCTGAATAGTTTTTTCATCAAATAAGGACATATCAGCCACAACAACCCAGCTTGGATAGGATAGAGAACAAAATAAAGAAGGAACATAAATTCATTGACCACTGCTGGGACAAATTTCATGACCTTGTTATTCTTTCTATTCCTTATTTTTATGAGATTGAATTTGTAGCAAAAAAGGCTTTCTAATGTAATTATTTACATATCAATAAAGCTAGGTTTTTCTTTCTTTATTCAATATGATCTGATTTTATGTTCCAATTGTATGCTTGGTTGTGTGATTGATGTGACCTTGCTTCTTACTATGTTCACAAGAAACTTTGAATCAATCAAACTTACTCTCAAAGTATGGAAACAGAATTTTTTCTTAAGGAATACAACTTTTTCCCTAAGCTTCACATTCCAATTACATAATTAACATAATCTGCATAACCAATCAACTTTGAATTTACACATTTTTGCTTCGAAGAACAGCCTACGTGCTTCAAAGTATGGAAACTTCCCTTAGGAATTATACTGCTTACTTCTTACAGAGTGAGCCCTTTTGGGTTTCTTCACTGCTTGACCAAATACTAGTTTTGCAACTTTAAAATCTAAAACAAACAATTCCAGCTGCAGAGCACTTCAAAGTTTACTTCAACGGATTTTATCTTTATAAGAAACCTAATAGCAAGTCACCAATCTCTTTGAAGCAGACAAAACCTAAGCGTTCTTGTATTTTTAAGCATAAAATGTGCTTCGAAATCAATTACGTACTCTCGAAGCCTTAGTTGATCGTTTGACATCTAGCTTTGGAGCCAAACCTTGACTTTCGAAGCCAAATATTTGTTTTCGAAGCCAATTTGATTGTTTGAGATATTTCTCCCGCCTAAACTATCAACCTTGAGAGAGACTTTTCACATTGCACTTTCAGGACCCTCATAAATTTTAGGACAAAGTCTTAAACTCATGCGGGTTCTAACATCAATCGAATAATCTTTCTCGGGTCTTTTTACCCATTTAGACAGATGGGGCATCTTTCGAACAGAAAGGTTTAAAACCCTCTCCCTTCGCGCTTTTATCTTACTCGTTTTCCCAAACACAAACCTTTTCATTTCTATTGCTCTATCCTCCTCTCTATTCTTTTCTTAGCTTCATCCTTCGAAAATTCTTGCTAATGGCTTCTTCTTTCCTAAAAGTACCAGTTATGAAACGCATGAGTCCATCCTTGGCTTTAAAGAGGTGTATCGACGAAGAGATATCTAAGCTCAATGCTAGTGAACCGAGTGTCATAGATGGTCGCCTCTTTATTCCTCGCCGTAATGAACAACAGAAATACATCTTGGGACCCATTTTCAGAGAAGCCCCAGCTCAACTTCTTGCTTTGTATCCTCGTCTAGAGGATCACTACCTGCTCTACGAAGGGGGTTTTGATTGGGGAAGCTGGAGGATAAACCGTCCCCACCGCTGCTGGCCTACATTGAGGGTTTAATGGGAGGAGTGGTATGACAAGGTTGTGCCAGCCAGCGAATTGGATCTACAAGAGCTATGTATCCTTGATGCCCTTCGCCTTTCCAGGTTCATTATCCCTGAGGATCCTTTTTTGATTCCTGCAACCCTTTGTTTCTAGAATTCAACTTTTAATTTTTTCAGTTTTGGTGTAGTATGATGGCCCCCACCGTTCTTGATATTTGCTATCTCTTAGGGCTCTCACCACTTTGTGCTCCCCTTTCGCCTAATTACCCAGACCTTCCAGTCAACTTCACCATCTCATCCTTGAACTCTTCCTTCAGTGATTTTGTAAAATTTGAGAACAAGAAGGTAGGTCCTGTAGGTGACCGAGAGTTCTTCTCCTTCATTCTATATTGGTTATGCAAATTTCTCTTTTGCACTTCATCTCAATAGATTATGCCTGAGTTTTCCCCATTTGCCAAGGCTCTTGCCTTGAAGAAGATGATAGCCTTAGCTCCTTATATTTTAGGCCATGTTTATGGAGAATTTTACGAGAAACCTCTGGATGTTAACCAAGGAGGCCCTCTATGGGTATTACAACTCTAGCTTTTCACATATTTCACTGGTCTATATTCCAAATGCTTGATATTTTTAGTGCAAGAACCCACTACTTATGGAGAGAAATTTGCTAGGATTTCTTTATATCCCTCCAGCTTTGCCTACTATTTTACCTTCTTTCATCAACTCTGAATTTCTCTACTTCCTTCCTTCTTTTGCCTCTTTGAAACTAATACAGGACCAGCCTGGCTCAGGGCATTTTTGGCTGATAGGGAGTGCTCCAATTCATTACACAAGGATATGTGGGCCTCTATCTTGTTGCCAAGGGAGCTCCTCATTGGTACTTTGAATCTTCGAGCTTACAAATGTATATTTGAAGTTTACTGTCCTTCCTAATTTGCCAAGCAATTTGGGCTTACTCAAGGAATCCCTATCCCTCTTTGTAGCCTCTCCAATACCAATCTCACAATCAGAGACCTAAAGGTACCCAAAAACAAATTGGAAGAAGCAACATTCAAATTGTTGCAAGAGTTGAGTGAGTTTCAATTCACCCCCTTTACCCCACATGGCACAGCTTTGAAAGGATTTCAAAATTGGTGAACAACCAATATGGACGTGCTCCTGGCAATACCTCCCAAAGATCTACTAGTAGGACTAGATGTGCCCACTCAAGCCAAACCCAAAAAACTGAGACCACTATTACAGTCTCTACTGCCCCTGCTATCCCAGCTCTTACTCCTGCTGTCACTGAGGCTACTCTTGCTGCCTTTCCTTCTTCTCCTACAGTCACCAGGCCTGCTTCGAAGAGGGGCATGCATTTCTATTTTTTTCCCTTCTCTTCTCTCTATGACGTTTATAAGGCCTTGTTCATCTACTTATGGATTTTTTTTTTAATACAAAAGCTTCACAAGTAGAATCTCCTCAAAGAGTTCAGGCTTTGAATGTTTTCAAAGGCAAGCAACAACAACAGAGGAAAAGAAGACTGTTGCTTGATTATGAGGAGGAGATACTTAAAACTCACTTGGAAGAGGAAGAAACAGAAAAAGAGAAAGAGATACCATTGAAAAGAGGAAGAAAATGACAGTTTCTCCCTCTGATTTTATTGGGGACTCTACTCATGAAGCAGTTGCCAAAGTAATGGACGAGGAGCACTCTAAAGAAATCATTGTATTTTAGAGGTTTTAGAAATAGAGACAGCAGCAAGTACTAAGGGATGAAGCTGTTGTTGCTGATGCACTCCAAAGAGAAGCTACAAGAAGGCAACAAACTGCTGAACATTATGTCCTTTGCAGTTCTCTAACCATTGCTCTCACTTCTGAAATTGGTAATTTCCTTTTGTGTCTCTAGTAATTTCCTTTCCCAAGTTTTCAGTAATGAAACTTAACATTGCTTCATATTTCTTATTTTGCAGCAACAGTTATTCTACCTCCTCATTCGATAAGGGTTTCTTCAGTCTTATTTGAAGTTGAAAGACAATTAGAAACAAGCTCGAAAAGGAAGAAGAAAATCGACACTAAAGTGCCTTTAAGTGTAGAGCCCATCCAGGCAATACTTCCACTTCTTGGTTCTACACTTTTCATACCTTTTTTAGGTAAAGCATTCTTATATCTTTATCTTTTGGCTTAACTCCATATCTTCCTTATCTAACCTTTACCTCAGCCCAAATTACTCTCCCTACAATCCTGGCTGCTCTTTCCCCACCTAAAGAGATCCCAGTTATCACTTCATCTTCAGTGATAACTGATACTCCTAGAGAAGATACTGGCAGCTTACCAATTCTTTGTCCACCATCACTATCCAGCTCCAGTCCTTCTTCTCTTAACTTACTGGTGGCTAGGACTATAGACACTGCTAGGGACACTTCATCCTCCTCTCCTATCCCTATGCAGCCATCTCTTCCTTCCACTGGAGACTTTTCTGCACCTCCAATGCCAGTGGAAGAGATAGACATTTTTGAAGCTAGGCTGGCTAGCCTTTTTGACATATCTCCTACCATTCCATCAACCAATAATGAAGCTGAGCCATTAACTCTGGCTAACTTTCTCTTGGAAATTTTTTAGAGCTCTTCAACCATCAGTAGAGCTTTTTTACCTCCATTGGACTTGGGCACCTGTTTTGAATTGCTAACATTATTCTCAAGGCTTCCATTCGAAGTTTTACAAAGGCCTATCATAAAGAATGGTTTTCTCCAATGCTACAAGGTCATTGAGCAATCCAACATGGCTATTTCAAGTCACTTATCCCAAGCAGCAACTACCATAATTTTTTATGTCAACATTTGCCATATCGCCAAAGCTGCAAAGGAGAAGCTATTAAAAGACAAAGAATTTGTTTCCTATGTACATGCTGAGGTGTCTAAATTGAAAGGACAACATTCTTGTGCTTCTCAATTTCGAACTCAACTCCTGGAGCAGAAGACTCAATTAGAAGAAGAGTTGTTAGCAATTAATCTAGCTTTGGATCGAACTGCTATAAAGCTACAAATCACCAATCAAGGCCTGGTTGATCGAAGGCAGGACATGGCTACAGCCATTCAGTTATTCTCATCCCTTAGGAGTAGAGAATCAATTGTAAGAGAACAACTGAAACATTGTACTGATTTTTGGGCCAATTTATGGCTGCATGTACTCAACTCTATATGAAATGAAATCTTCATTCATTATTTGAGTGTCTTTATGCTTCTCTTGTTTAGCATTTTCTACAATCCTTATGTTTCCCATATAGTTGGATAATAAGGTTTCAAGTACTTGCCATTAATTTTCTTAGAATGCACATATCCATTCAGATTTCTCAAATGGTATGCTCCCCCAGGCAAAACTCTATGAATTTGATATGGACCTTCCCAATTAGGTGACCATTTACCAAACTTATGGCTTTTAATTCCTATTAGAAGTATTGTCTTCCATACCAAATCACCTTCATTAAAACTAATGTGCTTAACCTTCTTATTGTAGCTCTTGGCTGCCTTTTTCTTTTGGAACAAAATATTATTTAATGCAAGAATTCAAGCTCCATCTGTACTCTCTAATTCCAAAAACATGCTTTGATGGTATTGCTCAGAAGTTAACTAGTCCTGGCATTTCACTTTCAAAGACTTAATCTTAATTTCTACAGGAAACACTGCATCATGTCCATATACTAAAGCATAAGGAGTTACTCATGTACTTGATCTTGGAGAAGTCCTATAAGCCCATAATACATCTAACAACAAATTATGCCAATCCCTAGGATTGTCTTCCACAACTCTTTATATTCCTTTTTTTCAAGGACTTGTTGGATAATTCTACTTAACCATTTTCTTGTGCATAGTAAGGGGTGGATTTAACAAAACTAATTCCAAATTCTACTGTGAAAGATTTTATCATTTGTCCATCAAATACAGTCCCATGATCTATAGTTATGGTCTGTGGGATGCCAAATATGTAGATCAGATCTTTAATAAATCCAATAACCTCAGTTTGATCCACAGCTTTATATGGTTTAGCTTCAACCCACTTAGTGAAGTAATCTGTAGCCACTAGGATGAAACAATGGTGCTTCGAAGAGGGTGGATGTATTTTCCCTATCATATCCATAGCCCAACCTCTAAATGGCCAAGGCTTCACAACTGCATATAAATCAATTATTGGTACATGTCTTATCATGCCATGTTTTTGGCATGCTTGGCAACCTCTAGCATACTTTATACAATCTTTAAGGATGGTTGGCAAATAGTGGAAATGCCTTCGAAGCAACCATTTCATCTTTACACCATGCTGATAGGCACCACAAATGCCTTTATGAACTTCAGCCATGGTTGTCAATGCTTCCTTCGACCCTAGACATTCCAATTACAATTCATCTACTCCCCTTTTGTAAAGAACATTACCATACACTATGTATTGCATAGATTGTAATTTGATTTTTCTGCTGGCTTTTGAAGATGGGCCAGTTAGGTACTGCATTATTGGATGTCTCCAATCTTGATCTTGTAAGTCATTATGATTAACTTCTAACACCACATTCACTTTGGCTAAAGGTGGTATTAATTTTTGATATGTTGCTTGACTTATGTTCATTTGAGTGTCATCCCTTATTCTGAAATTCGAAACTTTCTGAGCTACATCATTGGCTTTGTTATTCATGAACCTTGGGATATAAGTTACATTTGCTATCTGAAATTGAGAAAGCAAATGTAATGCAACAACACAGTATGGCAACATGCTTATACTTTGACATTTGAAAATTCCTTTCACTTGGTTGACTACCAATTGAGAATCTCCAAATATATCAATTACATGAGTTTGTAATCCAATAGGCATTTCCAGTCCCATTATTAAAGCTTCATATTCAGTTTGATTATTGAAACAAGTAATTTTATCCACTCTGAAACCGTGTGTGGTTTCTACCCCCTGTGGTGACTTAATTACAACACCAATTTCAGCTAGACCATTGGCCTTTGACCCATCAAACCACATCTGCCATGGCTCAACATTGATCATACCAAGATCCATTATCTCCTAGCTTTCCGTTTGACATGGATGATCTGCCAAAAAGTTAGCCAAAACTTGTCATTTTACTGCCTTCTGGGGGACATATTCTAGATGAAACTCTAACAAGGCTAATATCCATTTGCCAATTCTTCCTCTCAACATTGGTCTAGATAACATATACTTAACCAAGTCTGTGGTTACAATTACCGAGACAACATTAGGCAAAAAATAATATCTTAATTTCATTACTGCAAAATACAATGCAAGGCATAACTTTTTAACAGCTGAATATTTACATTCACAAGAATTTAAAAACCGACTAAGGTAATAAACTGCTTGCTCATTGCCTTCTTCATTGTCTTAGGCTAGGAAAGCTCCCAATGAATCCTCTGTTGTAGCAATGTATAACTTCAAAGGCTTGTCACTCTTTGGTGGCATCAGTACTGAAAGCTTGGCCAAGTAGACTTTAATTCCTTCGAAAGCAGTTTGATGCTCTGCTGTCCACACAAACTCTTCTTCATCTTTCAACTTTAATAAAGAAGAAAATACTTTGGTTTTCCCTACAGTGTTAGAAATAGATCTTCCAAGAAAATTAACCTGACTAATGAACTTTTGTACTTCTTTCTTACTTGATGGAGGCTTGGCCTCAATGATGGCTTTTGCTTTATTCTGTTCAATCTGTATTCCCTTCTTGTGTACTACATGGCCCAAGAAGTTTCCAGCTGATACACCAAAAGCGCATTTGAGAGGATTAAGCTTCAACTTGAACTTTCTCATTCTTTCGAATGCTGTTTCCAAGTGAACCAAGTGTTCCTCCATGGACTGAGATTTTACTACAATGTCATCAATGTAACACTCTAAATATCCTCCAATGAGATCATGAAAGATAGTGTTCATTGCCTTTGATATGTGGCCCTAGCATTCTTCAGACCAAATGACATTTTAACCCATTCGAATGTGCCAATGTTCCTAGGACATTTGAAAGCTATCTTATGGTTATGGACATCCTCCTCTGCAATGCAGATTTGGTTGTAACCAGAATGTTTGTCCATCATAGACAAAATCTTGTGCCCTGCTGAACTATCCACCAATAAGTCTACTATGGGCATGGGGTACTCATCTTTTGGAGTTGTTAAGTTCAGGTTTCTAAAATCGATGCATACCCTCATTTTACCATTCTTTTTAACCACAGGCACAATATTGGACAACCATTCAACATATTTGGTTGTTCTAATAAAGCTTGCCTTAAGGAGCCTAAGAATTTTCTCCTTAACCTTTTGAACCACTTCAGGACTCATCCTTCTTGGCTTCTGCTTGTATGGCTTGAAATTAGACTTCAAAGGGAGCCTATGTTCTACTAATGATTTGTCCAATCTAGGCAGCTCATTGTAAGACTAAGCAAAGCAATCCTTATATTGTTTTAAGACAACCAATAACCGGCTTCTATTACAAGGACTTAACCAAGCACTTATATAAATAGGTTGTTATGCAGAACCCCCCCTAAATTGACTTCTTCCAAAAGGTCTTGTACTTGAGCACTCACTAATGCTTCTCTTTTGATTTCTTCTGCCCTCGAAGCAACTTCTTGGTTTTGTTCTGCTCCCACTTTCTCTGGTTCAACATATTTGCCTTCTTCCTCATAGACAAAGTCTGTTTATATGGCTTTTTCTTCCTGTATTTCTTGGAATTTCGTTTTGATGTCCAATGCACAGTATTTATCAAAGGTCAAAGACCTGAACTCTTGTTGCTCCTGCTTACAACCAACTACCATGGCTTCTTTCTCTTGTTCTTAAACCTTCTGGACTATCGATTTTATGTCCTACATTGAAAACTTAACTAAAGCTAAGGGTTTGGCTTCTTGGGTTTCATTTTCTTGCCTACAACCAGGCACCATTATCATCCTTGATGACAAAATCTTTATCAGCACTCTCCTGCACTAAGTGCTTCAAGTGTACTACTTCCTCATCAGCCATCACTTCGGCTAAACCATCAGGTTTTCTTAATATACTGAGTGGTGTCACTCCTTTAGTATACAACTTGGCCTCTACAAAGTCAGCACAAGTGATAAAGGGTTGAGGGTCTGTATTGATCTCCTCTGTCTCTCCATTGCATAAGGCTATCATTATCTTCTGATGTAGAAAGGAAGACACACATTTATTGGTGTGAATCCAATCCCTGCCAAGTAAAGCATTATACTTGGCATTACTATCAATAACAAAGAATGCCGTCATACAATCTCTGGTTCCTACACTCAGGTTAATGGGCAAAATACCCTGAGCCATCTGCTTATCCCCAACGAAGCCAGCAATGGTTGTGTTGGTTGGGATTAATCTGGGGTTTCTTTTTCCCAGTTTCTTCAAAGAGGACTTCGAAAACAGGTTCACTGCCGCCCCATTATCTATCAATACCCTGTTCATTTGTATCCCATCAAAAAAAGCCTTGATATACAAGGGCTTAACATGCTGTGTCATAGAAGTTATAGGATACTCAAAGGGATATGAGAGATTAATACTCACTTCCTCACTCTCATCTTCAGTTTCCATTGGTGTGGCCACTTCAGACTCGTCTTGAACCATGCTAACTTGTGAATCTTCACTAGAAACTGGAATAGGGTCAATTTCTTGACCTTCTTGGTTTCCATCTTCAGCCTGAAACTCTTGTGGCAATATATACACCATATTCACTGACACTGGAGGAAATGAGCCAAACTGAACTGCTGGCTGCACTTGTTTCTTTTCCAGGCTAACTTGTTCAGTTATTTCAGAAGCATCTTCCATGCTGCACTCTGGTACTTCAGTACTAGTGACTTCCTTCAAATGGTCTGTTCCTGCTGATTTTTCGACCAAAAATGTCTGTTCAGCCATGAAGGCTTCAAACATCTCATCCTCAGCCATTTCTTTCCTTTGGCCTAGTTCAACTTCTCCTTCTGTCTCTGTCACGACCCCAAACCGCCCCTAGTAGTTTGGTGCCGTGATGGCCAGTAATCCGAGATTACCGAAGGCCAACTTTCAAAATTCACACACAATCAGAGTATAAATATATGGGGCTCACAAGCGCAGAAGCAATAATTTAAAATACAAGTGGTCTATATGAGCTGTGCATAAGTTAAAAGGAATGGCATACATCTTTACATAGCTTTAATACAACAATGAAGTACAAAAGTACATCTTGACCAAAAGGCTTCTCAGCCATCAAATACAAAATACAATGGAATATAACTAAGAAGCAAAATCTTCAAGATGCTATAAAAGTGCAAAATCCAAAACAAGTAGCAAGTACATCTAGGCGTCACCGCCGTCCTGCTCGTCACCTACATATATATAGAGAGGGGTGAGCTTGGATACTCAGTGAATGGTACAAATAATAAAGGGGTTTACATGAATGATATCCGAAATCTTATCAAATCAAAGCATAACACATCTTGTACAAAATCCAAGGGATGGCATTAACAAAGGTTGTGCTACAAATGCTTATAGTCTCCTAGCACGTACGGACTTTTCAAGATTGTGCTACAAATGCTTATAGTCCCCTAGCACGTACGGACTTTTCAAGATTGTGCTACAAAACGAGGCTAGTACTTGGTATACAAAATAGGGATCATCATTCATGCTTCACAAAATACTTTTCCAAAACAAGCAAGGCAAAACTTTATCAAAACTTAATAACATAACTTTATTAAAAATACCACTCACATAGCTCTTCGGACGTCGGGGTCAAGGCAAGTCCAAGTCCTACAAACACATGGCAAAGTCTGTTGAATGCACTTTCAAACAAATTCACATGCATACAGATGATCTCGGCATCTTTCAAAACCAAGCTAAGTCAAAACAAGACACTGTTTCTCATCTCGGGAAAACATGCTGGGCAACTACCAAGTCTAGGCCGAGGTCCCACACCTCCTTGCCGAGGTGTTGCCTCGATGGCCACATCCAAGGAAAAAAAGTCGGGAAAACTGGGTTCCCTTTTCTTGAAGAATATGAACATGAAGGACATGAACATGAGGAAGATGAATGCAAAGATCAAAACTTGCTATTACAAAAGCTGAGATTTCATACTATGAATTCAAAAACATGGACCTGGGTGCCCACACTCAAGGATCTCGTCAAAACAAACACAAAAACATGAACCTTAATGCAAACTTTCGGATTAAACGAGGCTTTTCGTCAAGAACACATGAAAACCATTTTCTCTTTCTAAAACCAAACTTTAAACCAATGCATAACATGCAAAACAGGTTCGATCGTGCAATGCAGCTGGATGATCAATAAGAACGACAAGAGTGAATCAAGAGTCTAACCTCAATACACGAATCTAACGGCTTAATCTTCAGAAATCAAGCTCGGAAGTCTACTCTCTCACTCTAAGACTTCTTCTTCTTCCTAGAGCCTCTCTCTCTACAAGTCAAAGATGTAATACCAAAAATGTATATTTTCTGGGTCTGTCGGCTGACTTAACACTCAGCTGGGATGCGTGGCACTACCGGGTTGGTTTTCCTCAAAAAGGTGGCTGAGTGAAAGGACAAGACTATGACAAAGTGTGTTCTACAAGCAAAATGGCATGGGCACTCTGGCGGGTAATGATCTCGGCTAAGAACAAGACATCGGCAAGTGGGGGAACAATGATCTCGGCTAGGAAGGGCAACACTTGACTAAGCTGTGCCACACCTTGGCTTAGATGTGCCACACCTTGGTCTAGGTCACACCACTCCAGGACAAGATCACTTAGGTGCAAAGGTGACATCTCGGCCCAGATAATACACATCTCGGCCTTGGTGATGAACACCTCGGCCTAGATAATGACATCTCGGCCAATATGTCAGGGCGAAGGTGGAGGTCAAACAAAGTGGTTCCAAGGAAGTTCTAGACTAAAGATGACCTCGGCTAAACTCACACCAAGCAAGGTACAAAACATGCGAGAAACACTTAAGCAAGACGAATCAAGGTTTGCAAAATGCAACGTATCAAGACAAGATCATGTAATATATGCAAGCATGACTAGAGTAAAGTGAGGGTCGTTACAGTCTCACTATCATTTTCTATCAAGACCTGCTAAACTAGATCTTTCCCTGGCTTTTAGTTCAGTGTAAGCTTTAGCCGATTGCTCTTTGCTGACATTTCTTTTGTTTTGATGAGCCAATTTTGGACTAGAATCCAATTTTGGACTTTTTTTTCCTCTGCCTGGTATTTTGACTGGGCCAATGAAGAACTTTCTCCACTTTCTTTCAAATCCTTTTGGTACTGAGTGTACCTTCGCTGGATTTTCCTCCTTTGAGACCTGGAGATTACTCGAACCATATTTGGTTCCTTTATTTTTGGGTGCTTTAGTAATACCCAATTATTTGGAGCCACAAAAAGAGGTTTAATCATCCTACCTTGGTCTCCAAAGACACTTCTCTGGGCAGGCATTTCGTTAGGCTTGTTCTACATGACAAACCAATCTAGAACCCCAGGTACCCATTAACTTACTAGTTCAGTTGCTGAACTAGCTCTTTCTTCCTTCGAAGCCAACTTCGAAGCTGCCTGTGGAGGCCACTGCTTGGCCTTGATCCCCTATCTTGAGCCTAATTCAGGCCTTCTGTCAGGGTGGTTACCTTCCATCTTGTTTGAGGCTGATCTTGGAGACCGATCTTTGGCTCTTATTCCATAACTTGAGCCCACTTCAGGCCTTCTCTCAGGATAATTGCCTTCCATCCTGTAGTAGTTAGGTAGTCTGAACTCATGCAGAGGTCTCTTACTCTTGGGATGCATTCTAGCGGCTGGTGGTCCAACTAAGAATGGCTGCTGTCTGGGACCAGTTAGGTATGGCCTCTTGTTGTAGGCACTAGTTGGTTTAGGGCGTCTCTGCACATCATTGTAATATTGTTTTCCATCAATTGGGAGACCTTTCAACCATTTGTAACTTAACCTGCACCTGGGACACATCCTTTGCATGACAGATGCTCCTAGAGAGTCATCATCCAGTGCCTCCTTACTAGAGTCCTCATTTTGGTCCAGAAAGCTCTGTCCATTTGCTGGTGAACTTCTGATATCTTTCTTGAAAGCAGTCTGGCTTGCAATATGTATCTGTATATTAACCTCCTCCAATTCCTTCAAGGATAGGTTTTGGAAGTCTGGCATACCAACATTGGCTGTAGCTTCTCCAATCTCGTAGAATGGGTTAGTGTCAATTCCCATAGCTTTCTCTGCTTTGGTTGTGAACTTTAAACTCCATTTTCAAATTTGTTCTTGGATCCTGTCTTAAAAAACAATACAGATTTTAGTTGAATGAGACCAAGAATTGTGCCATTTACAATAAATTTTCCTTTTAAGTTCTTCTGGGGAAGGGATTTTAACTTCCTTTGGTAACTTTAGGCTGCAAATAAATGATCAAAAATGTCATCTGCCTTTATTAAATCAAAAGAGTATTTCCTATGAAGGTCTTTCTTTTTAAATTGCTGGTCTATTGTAGTATTTTTATGAATTAATGCCTCACAGGTCATAGGCTCTTTTCTTACAATCTCTGCTGCATCAATCTCGTAATTAGGGTCTCTATAATAAGTCTTGTATGATGCATTACTTCAATCTTGTTCTTCCTCAAGTAATGATTCATATCTAGACACCTTATAGGTTAATTCCACTAAATCTCGAAACTCAGTTGAGTCGAACTTCTTTCGAAGCCTATACTCTTAACTATTTTGAGCCAATCTCACAAATTCAGGCTCTGGTAGAATGACCCTACACTTGTTTCGTGCTCTTTTGAATCTGGCAATAAATTGAACAGCCTTCTCATTAGGCCTTTGACTCAACCTTGCCAAGTCTGCTATAGAAACTTCTGGCTCTGTTTGGAATAATTAGGCATGAAATGCCTCCTCCATTTACTATCAAGTTTGGATAGAGCCAAGTGTGAGGTTAATATATAATACAAAAGCTGCCCCAAGTAAAGAATTTGGGAAGAGTCTCAACTTCATATAATCATTATTGGTAAATTCCCCATATTGGGCTGCGAACCTAGTAATGTGTTCTACTGTTGGCTGGTTTCCATTTCCATAAAAAAGAGCAAAATCTAGTATTCTAAACCCCCTTGGGCATTCATGCACCATATCTATCCATTCTGGATATGGCTTTCTATACACAAGAGTTTGAACCTCTCGAGCCGTAGGTCCACATATTTCTCTGACAATATCAGCAATTTGATCCCTAAGAACCATATTTTGTGCTTGTTGGACTACCACTGAAGGAACAAACAGAGGATTTGGTAGAAACCCTTGTACTTGAGGCCCTCTTGGTCCATAGGGAGGTATATTTGGGACTGGTTGTCCCTGTGGTACTGGCTGCTGTTGAGGGTATGGTTGACCTCTCTAAGTCTGTCCTGCGAAAGGTGCTACAATAAGAGGAATGGGTGTTGTTTCTCTCCCAACCGCAGGAAACCTTTCCAACCCCCCGAGTGTCAATTCAAACAGAGGATTAGTGAACCCCCTTGTGCCAGGTATGGTTTCGAACATGGGATTTGGAAATATTCTCATGCCATTTTCTTGTGTTGGCCCAGATCCATCAATTTGTATGGCATCGTTGTTAGTTAATGAGGCATTTTGATTTACCACAGGCCTCGAAAGAGGCTCATACCATGACTGAGGTATAAGTGATAGTCTTTCATAATTTTAATTATTAGTCTGACCATTAGTATGTCCATTACTTGGCATAGGCTGTTTATCTCTAGCCAATCTTTGCTGAGGAACATTTGAATTTTCCTCCATATGCCTTGTGCTAGTTGGTTGATGGAAATTCATTCAATCCATAAAGGATATTGCCTATCTTTCCATTGTGTTCATTAACTGCTATCCCATGGCATCTATCAAGCCTCCTCATGGATTCATTGGCTGAGTAGATGGAATAGTGGATGGTCCAATTCCATGGCTGCGTCCAATATTTTGAACATATGGTGCATGTTCTGAGTTGCTGGTTTATTCGACCATAGGTTCTGATGAGATAGGTGCTTCTATAGGATGTAGTATTACATTATCCTCTGGATCAGGTACTTTTACCTCTCTTTCCATACCTTCTTCTAGGCGTTCATTTTCTCATTGTCTTCTACAGCTAGCCATTTCAATTAGTCCCACTGTGCGTGCCAAAAATATATGTTGGCTTTTTTGGTCTTCGGAAGGTTAATAATGTAATTTTAAGCGTGCCAGTAAGGATCAATCAGTCCTTACAGAATATTAATTGCCAACCAATTATCAGACGATTGTGTTTTAGTTCTCTCAGCCTTAATGAAGAGGACTTTTACTAGTGGCTTGTTTAGGAGAATTTAGTAAATAACAACAGGTGAAGAATAATTTCAAAATCTAAATTTCATTAAGTAAAATGAAAAACTTACAATGATCTGACCCAGCCTCGTAGAGATTTACAACAACAAGCTATCTGAAACTATTCATAGGAATGAAGTGCAGTACAGGAATTGAAGTGCATAAATGTAAAGAACTGTAAAAACTGGAAGGAAAAACGAAGTAAGTAAGCTGGTTTTTTTTATCTCAGTCTGGATCCTTCATTCTGAGGCCTTCTTTACTATTTATACTTGCCTTCTTTACTATCTATACTTTCCAATAATAACTGTCGAAGTGGGCTTTCAACCATCGAAATGTCCTCCCATGATTGCTGAACATGCTCTCTCACAGTCAATCCAATTACGCCACTCTTGCAGTTAAGCTTCCCTCTTGATTTTGAATTTAAACTTTGTGAGTAACTGTTAGGTCATATC
Organism: Camellia sinensis; assembly: GCF_055761805.1. NCBI lineage: Eukaryota > Viridiplantae > Streptophyta > Magnoliopsida > Ericales > Theaceae > Camellia > Camellia sinensis. Next base: position 42,346,138 of record NC_138975.1, on the reverse strand, counting down.
ATCTTGTATTGTTTCGCTGATCTAGCACTACACAGATCCATGATTACCAATGCTAACTACCACGTGTCTGATTTCAATTGAAGACTTGAATTAACTCCCCATGTTGCCCTCATCTCGCCACATGTTAGGCTATAATTGGCCTATACAAAATATGCAGCCAACACAAGCACATCATGCAACTAGGCCCATAAATGAGCTGAGTATTAGGTTATTTAAATACGACTTGAAAATTTAATGAGTTTTAAAATATGTTTAGGGGTCGTTTGGCAATGATTTTTTTAGTTGACTTTTTGACTTTTTTAACCTGAGATTTTTTTGTTTATTTGACTTTTTTGACTTTTTGGCTTTGGAATAACAAACTTTTCGTTGGCTTTTTTGGCTTTTTGACTTTTTAATTTTTTTTTGTCTTTTTGTGATTCCTTAGCCCAGATAGTTTGCCAAACCAGGACTTAAACTTGACTTGTTTATATAATGAGTCAATCTTAAATAAATTTTTAACAAGCCAAATATGAATAGCTTGATTTATTATAATACTTATAAGATTATTGAGCTAAATAATAAATTATCAAGTATGATCGAATAATTTAATAAATTTTAAAATAGGAAAAATTATTTATAAGTCCTATTAGGGAGACTTGTACTACATATGGTCCTACTAAAAAACTTATGTTCCCATAAGTCCTGTGGGAAGTTTGTTGACACATTTATCCTCAATATTAGTTGTTAATATCATAAATAATAGTAAAACCATATATAGGAAATTGAATGTTACCGTAGATCATATCTATATAAACGTAACGTAACGTGACACCTACATAAACGTAACGTGACACCTATACGTAACGTGACACCTACATAAACGTAACGTGGCACCTATGATCTATATGGTAACATGCAATTTCCTAGATCATATCTACGTGAACGTAACGTAACGTGACACCTACATAAACGTAATGTGACATCTACGATCTATGGCAACATTCAATTTCCTATATCTATATAGGAAATTGAATGTTAGCATAGATCATATCTACATAAACGTAACGTAATATGACACCTACATAAATGTAACGTGACACCTATGATCTATGGCAACATTCAATTTTCTTTATAGGAAATTGAATGCTACCATAGATCATATTTATATGAAACGTAACGTGACACCAACATAAACCAGCAACATTTTCACATTCAATTTAAAAAAATAAAAACTCATTAACGTGACACGTTACGTTACGTTTATGTAGGTGTCACATTACGTTACGTTTATATAGGTGTCACGTTACGTTACGTTACGTTTATGTAAGTGTCATGTCACATTACGTTTATGTAGGATCTTGTGGAATACATTCCTATCTAAATAGGACTTGAGACTCTATAAAAAATTACACAGGACTTAATCTACCATAAGTGTCTAAAAAAGGACTTATAAATAAGTCTCTCTTTAAAATATATTATAATTTAATTAATTTATATAACCAGCCGAATTCAAAAAACTTTCTTTGTTTAATAACCCTCCGTACAACTTTGAAGAACAATGAAGGTTCCATATACACACCTCCCAAAGAGGGAGATAAAAGATCCACACTTGCTCCAAGTAACTCTAATTCAACAAGAAGATTTTTTTTGTTTTTGGTAATGGTATCGTTCACTTAACTCAAGTCAATTGAGCTCAAGCTATCTTATATTTCTAAACAATTGAGAATTAGTTTTGGGAGATTTTAAAATTAATGATCAGATAAATTTTCAGTAATTTTTTAAGAAACTTAAATTTAAAATTTAAAATTTTATTTACAAATTTTAATTGTTAAATGTTAATATTTTCTTATAGATGATATATTAAAAACGTGAGAATTTGAGCATGTGAATTTGATATCTTGTTCTTGTCAATTGAATAATTTTTTTTACAAACGAAAGTCAATAGTTAATTGTTATATATTAACACCTCAAGAGAGTTGTCAATAGCTAATTGTTATATATTAACACTTCGAAAGAGTTAAAACTTACACCCATACACCTTGTTAAAAAATTTTGCCCTACTATTCCACTCCTACGGGTAGAACCTAAAACCTATCAAAAAATTAACCAACTAAACTAGAACCCTCCGTTTTGTGAACTGAACAAAAATGTTCAGGACCCATTTTTTTTGGAGACTCCCACAACTATTTTTTGATCTCAATCATTGATGTATGTGTGAGACCTACTCATGTATATGTGGAACCCACACCATCAATGATTGAGATCCAAAGAGGTTGTATGGGTCCCAAAAAAAGAGGGGTCTCAATCATTGTTGATCTAACAAATTTGTAAAAATGCTTGGGACCCCTTTTTTTGGAACCTCCATAACCCTCTTTGGATCTCAACCATTGATGTATATATGAGACTTACTCATATATGTGTGAAATCTACACCATTAATAATTGAGATTCAAAAGAAATTATAGAAGTCCCAAAAAAAATGGATCTCAATCATCATTGATAAATTTGTATCAGATTGCATCAAAAAGCACGAACAAGTGGGATCTGAAATGCATCCTCTTCCTCACCTACCGTTTTCAAATAGTGTGATGTTGGTCTCCAATCCAATTTCAATTAGACCATATTGTTGGGCCTTTGTAGGCTTACCACGGAACCCATATCGATAATCTAAACCGTCGATGTGCAGAATTTGTCAAGTAATTTATCCCTACAAAAAATCACGTTGATCAGATATCGATTGTTATTTGATTAGATCACATTCATGTAATAATTTTTTAAAATCATACTAAACGTTGATAGAAATATGATCTGATCAAGTGATTATCGATATCTGATCAAAGTGATTTTTTATAGAGATGAAGTACTCGACAAGTTTTACATATTTAACGATTCAGATTTTCAATACAGACTCCATAATGAACTCACAAGATCCAACAATACGATTTAGTTTGATTACAAACTAGACATATGCTCCACCTTTCCAAATACTTGTCCCACACTCCACGAATTTGAATGTGCTTCCATCTTGTAGCTTTCTCCATTATCAACTTTTTCTTTTGGGTTTCTATTTTTTATTTTTTTGATACATTAGGGGTGTATTTGGTTCATGTACTTGAGAAGAGCTTTAAAAAATAAAAAATAAAAAATATGTGAAAAGTGTGTAAAATTGTTATAAGTTATTTATATTTCACTCACATTTTCTTTTTTTCTTGCTAAATCTCTAATCAAATTCATAAATTAAAACACAAATAAAGTATAACAAACTTTGTATATAGTATGACTTAAACCCTTTAACTTTTTAATCCACATAATACATCACTCTCTTTTCATCAATAATACATTAATCATATATACGAGACAATGCCATTATCATATCTTTTATATGAAATTTTCTCATTCATTTTTATGTCTTTACATTATTTGCATTAATTTCAATAAATTTAAGGAGTGGTTATTTCTACTTTATTTTGCTATAAATAAACTTTTTTTTTGTCATTATTATATATAGTTATATTAATATTATTTCACACAAAATACATTTACTGAAAAAATCAACATTCAAGTATATTAATATGGAAAAGTCTACAATGTGCACCTTCTAAAAGGGCATATGATATGCACTTATTGTGTGGTTCATATTATGCCACGTCATAAAAAGTAACTTGCTAAACAGGTCATTTAACAGGTTACATGAAAGAATTATAACATTTTTCAAATATCATAACAATACTACAATGAATCATAACAATGTCATAATATTCACCAAAGTATCATAATAAAGACATTATAAATCATAACAATATAATGACAACTCATAACAAATATAGTTATTTCTAATTAATTATCATAACATTTGAATCGTAACATTTTTTATTATGATTCATCATGACAAATCATAACTTTTGGTGGTACAAATCATAATTTTCACTGATGAATCATAACCATAACACATTGAGTATAACTTTTTTTCCCACAATCATAATGACATTAACAAACTATCATAACTTTTATCAATGAATCATAACATAGCATGTTGATTGTAATTTTGTCCCAAAAATCATAACAACATTAAGAAAACATCATAACTTTTAAAATTTCAAACACAATTAATTGTGTAATCAATTGGTATAGCATATTGGAGTGAATGGAAAATCATAATTGATTGCAAAATCGATTGGATTGAAAGACCACAATTGATTATACAATCGATTAGTGGCAAGAGTTTTGAACTATCACAATTGATTGTACAATCCATTAAAATATAAGGGAGATTCAAATATCACAATTGATTGGTTGATCGGTCACCATTTTTATGTAATTTTGTTGTTGTGTTTTCATTACCTCAAACATTATCACTAACAAAAATGCATGACACTTCAACTACGTCTCTCTCTCTCTCTCTCTCTCTCTCTCTCACACACACACACACACACACGCACACACACACATTATCGTCAATGTTAATGTTACCTGAAATGTTGTTGCTATGACTATCTCATCGACTCTCACTCTTTCTTTCCTTGTCATTATTAGTGAATTAGACAACAATGTTATTATTACCAACTTCAATTAATTATGCCCTTTGATCCACTGCAACACAACCATCATCATCAACTTAGGCCATCATAATAGCATTGTTGCCACTACTAGTGTCATGTTGTCATTATGTCCAAATGATGACGTCGAGTATAAATGACTTTGACACACACTACAAGAATTTTCACTTTTGGCGAATAAATTTTTAGTCAGCAAAAGTCAATTTTTGTATACAAAAAATAAATAACTTTAACCGTCAAAGTACATACAAACCAACTATTGTCCAAACTAAAATAATAATTCCACACAAAATGTAGAATCATATAAAAAGCAACGCCCTCCATATACAAAAATTACATTTACTACCATGTGAAATGACCATTTGGCATGGTACAAATTACCATCATAATCTGTACCACGACAAAAGGTGATGTACGTACCAAGACAAAAGTACATCTATGTACCATGACAAAAAATCATATATATGTACGGCGACAAAAGGTAATCTATGTACCATATCAGTAATTATCTGTTGGCTGCCAAAAGCTTTCTGTATCAGTAATAGTGAACTGTACAAAAGTCGGGGATGACAAAAGTATTACATTAGTTCTATACAAAAGTGAAATTTCTTCTCCATACACCAAAATATTACTCTAAAAGTCCACGCAATAAAGTCATCTACAAAAAACAAAAAAACATTAGAATTGGACCCAAAAATGCCCAACTTGATGAATGAATTTGGGAACAAGTGACAAATAACATATCAAAGAAGCAACCTTCCATGATGAATCAATTATCAGTCTTTCTAAAGTCTTTTGTTATAAGGAACATTGTTAAATGCAGAACAATCATTACTAAATCTGTCATTACTAACATAAAGCTAATGTAACAATGTTCTATTTGTATGCAACATGTATCCAAATTTTGTGGCTAAACCAATATCAAAGCCTAATGTGAATAGAAACTATTCTTTTTACCAACTTCATCATTAATTGTTTGCAAAAGGCACTTGAATCATTAGATTGGATATAAAACTATTCCTACTTATTAATGTCTGTCAGTGCCATTTCATTCAGGATATTAGAACATGTGAGAAAAATAATAACCAAAATAAAGTTCAATCACAAAAGGAAATATGTAGAAATGTATGTTCAATCACAAAAGCAACCTTCCATGATGAATCAATTATCAGTTTTGGGCATATTCGGCTCTAACTACCAACCAACGAGTCCGAATTACATTTCGTCAGTTGTCACAAGTCCTATTTGTCATGGGGAAGCTACTCGTGAGAGCCACAAGGCGGTTTGGGGGCTGTTTTGAATTTTCGCTCTCGAACCGCCTTTTTTCGAGTAAGTTTTGGGCGTATTCGGCTCTAACTCCTAACCTACGAGTCCGAATTACATTCCGTTAGTTGTCACAAGTCCTATTTGTCATAATGAAGCTGCTCGTGAGAGCCACATGGCGGTTCAAGGGCTGTTTTGAAATTTTGCCCCCGAAACGCCCTTTTTCGACTAAGTTTTGGGCATATTTGGCTTTAACTCCCAACCTACGGGTCTGAATTACATTCCATCAATTGTCAAAAGTCCTATTTTTCATGAGAAAGCTACCTGTGAGAGCCACATAGCGATTCGGGGGCTGTTTTGAATTTTCGCCACCTGAAACGCCATTTTTAGACTAAGTTTTGGGCGTGTTCGGCTCTAAATCCCAACCTACATGTCCGAATTACATTCCGTCAGTTGTCACAAGTCCTATTTGTCATGGAGAAGCTGCCCGTGAGAGTCACATGGTAGTTCAGGGGCAGTTTTGAATTTTCGCCCCCGAAACGCCCTTTTTCGAGTAAGTTTTGGGCGTATTCGGCTCTAAATCCGAACCTACGGGTCCGAATTACATTCCGTCAATTTTCACAAGTCCTATTTGTCATGGGGAAGTTTCCCATGAGAGTCACATTGTCGTTCAACGGCTGTTTTGAATTTTCGCCCCTAAAACGCCCATTTTCGAATAAGTTTTGGGCGTATTCGGCTCTAACTCCCAACCTACAGGTTCGGATTACATTCTATCATTTGTCACAAGTCCTATTTGTCATGAGGAAGCTGCCCATGAGAGCCACACGGTGGTTCGGGGGTTTTTTTGAATTTTTGCCCCTGAAACGCCCTTTTTTGAGTAAGTTTTGGGCGTATTCGTGTAACAAGCCCGCGGGGGACCTCGCTACAGCTCGGACTCGGCTTTCGTAGTCACGGTTCTAAGTCTGAACCAAAGAGTCCAAATCCGGCAAATCGTTTTGAGAAAACAGATTTTTGAAAGAAGTGCCAAACATGGACTGCTTTGCCAGATACAGAGTCGCCACCTAAATATTTTATTTTGGGAAATTTAGGAAACCCTAACTCGGTGCCGAAAGGCCACGTGTCCGTCATCACCAAAGTTGCCTCGGCTCGGGAACTTGGGTACGATTGGGGAAGGTCACTTCGTGAGCACCCCCGCTCGCCCGGTCATAGACCGGCCTCTACTAACCATGATATCAATCTTTGAAAATTTTGTGTGTCCTTAAACCGGTTATTAGCCTAGGTTACTACGTGATGCTCACAGCATATAAGTATAGACCGGGTCGCCCGAATTGGAACAAAACATTTCATGTTTGCCTTTTTTGAAAGAGGTTTTGCTACCCGCAGGTAGACTTGAAACATTTGATGATTTATTCCAATTCAGATAACCTAACCTTCACCCACAGGCATTCAGGCAGTTATATCAGATAAGCACATAGCCTCATGGTAAGCATGCTATCATGGCATTCACTCACACGCATGCAAGGATGCTAAAGCATAAAACTCACCGAGTACTCCAAGCCAAAATAGATACTTATTAGAAATCATGCATGAATCCTAATTATACAGAAATGCCTAATGCAACACATGCAAAATGCAACTATAGTAGGCTCGGCTCTTCTAAGATGGTATATGAAATGCTACAACTATCATGTATTCAATTTGGAATTGAAAATACAATGCAGTTAGAATGATGCGCCGAGCCCGGTGCATGCAATACAGATGAATGAATGCAAAACATGCTGTCATACTGTATGCTAATTTAAACATGCTCTAATCTAACCATCATAAGCGGATAAATAAAAGGGAAGAAAGACGTGGGGTTGGAAGACATACATCACACTCACCCACACTTATTATAGTTGTGCCCTCACTCGGAGGGTCCGAATAAATAATACAGTCCAAATATTACAGTCCAAAATATTACAGAATCCTAATTAATTAATGAATTAACTAAGAAAGCAAATAAAACTGGCGTGCAAGCCAGGGACTGCCTTGCTTCTGATGGATGATGCATGTCCGGATTGTCTTGCGCGGAAATCCACCGGAATGCCCCAATTAGCCTCTGTTTACATCTGTTCTTGAAATGCGTGCCAAGCCCCAAAAAGTTGCTGATTCCTGATTTTGCTGCAACAGAGAGCAGGAAAGGGGCATAGCAATGTATTTGCACAGATATATGCATGTCTCGATCCTCGTGCCATCAATCACGCATACCGAGGCATGATGGCAGAGGAGTCGAAATGCACAACTCAATATAGGATGAATGCACATGAAACTACAGCTAAAACCTAACTCCATCATGGATAATCCGGAGTGTCGGCGACTGGGGAATTGAGACACATTCCGTCACTCGGAGTACGAAACGTACCTCGTTTCCCGTGCCCGGGCTAACTCCTATTCCGAACACGATGCAATATGCATGATATGCATGAAATGCAACTAAGATGCCATCCTAACATATACAATGCTATGGAAATAAAATGCTATGAAAATGAGATGCCTCGAAATGCGTGCACACGGGCACGCAAACCGAGGCAATGGTAAATGCAATGAAAAATGAGATGTCTCGAAATGCGTGCACACGGGCACGCGAACCGAGGTAATGGTAAATGCAGTGAAAATGAGATGCCTCGAAATGCGTGCACACGGGCACGCGAACTGAGGAAATGATATGTGATGAAATAACATGGAAATGACAAATGGGCTTACACCAACATGAGTGAGCCTCAGCCACATTCACATCGGGTGCCGGCGGGTAAGAATGGAGTGCCTCGAAATGCGTGCACACGGGCACACAAACCGAGGCGATGACAAAATGTTATGAAATGACATGGAAATGACAAATGGGCTTATACCAACATGAGTGAGCCTCAGCCACACTCACATAGGATGCCGGTTGATGAAAATGAAGTGCCTCGAAATGCGTGCACACGGGCACGCAAACCGAGGCAATGGCATACGCAATGCAAATGACATGGAAACATGATATGGGCTTATACCAACATGAGTGAGCCTCAGCCACACTCACATAGGATGCCGATGGCAGAAAATGAAGTGCCTCGAAATGCGTGCACACGGGCACGCAAACCGAGGCAATGCATACGCAATGCAAATGACATGGAAAATGAAGTATGGACTTATACTAACATGAGAGGGCCTCAGCCGCACTCACATAAGATGCCGATGGTAGAAAATGAAGTGCCTCGAAATGCGTGCACACGGACACGCAAACCGAGGCAATGCATACGCAATGCAAATGACATGGAAAATGAAGTATGGACTTATACTAACATGAGAGAGCCTCAGCCGCACTCACATAAGATGCCGATGGATAAAAATGCGGTGCCTCGAAATGCGTGCACACGGGCACGCAAACCGAGGCGGTGCAAAAATGATATGAAATGACATGGAAATGACAAATGGACTTATACCAACATGAATGAGCCTCAGCCACACTCACATAGGATGCCGGCGGATAAAAATGAGGTGCCTCGAAATGCGTGCACACGGGCACGCAAACCGAGGCGGTGCAAAAATGATATGAAATGACATGGAAATGACAAATGGACTTATACCAACATGAATGAGCCTCAGCCACACTCACATAGGATGCCGGCGGATAAAAATGAGGTGCCTCGAAATGCGTGCACACGGGCACGCAAACCGAGGCGGTGCAAAAATGATATGAAATGACATGGAAATGACATGCAAGCATGCCAATGGAATTTCAGCAGCAAAATATGGGGGAAAACAGCACCGAAATGAAGCGAAATGACATGAAATGCAAGGAAATGTCCCGAAATGCAACATTAGGCATCCGAAATGGCCTATAGCCATGCTAAACATGCACAATATGGACATGCAATGCAAAGACAGAAGCTAGACAGTCCCAAAAGATGCACTTTCACAGTTATAAACATGGCCAAACAGCAAGCATAGGTAAGGGAAAAATAGCATACAAGAATAGGGGCCAAAAGAGGGGTAATGAAGCAAGTGGTATAAGCTAAACCCAAACTGAAAAATTTCCTTCTACAACACTGAAGATGGGCCAAAAATATGAACATTTACAGTATATGGCAGCCTCAAAATCAGTATACAAACATGCTAAAAATATGATGCAAAATGAGGCTCAAAAGGTGCTAAAGCATGAAGTATATAAAATAATCACCAAACAGAAAAAAAATGTGAATAAAACATGAAGTATAGGCCAAAACAAGGCCACTTTCAGTTCGGACCAAGGTCCAAAAACAAAAGCAAAGAGGGCTATTAATTTATACAAAAAAAAGGGCCAAATAAGGGATTGAACTACAAGTGACACATGGAGACACCAAACAATGTTGAGCCCTTCTCCAATGTTGAAGAGGGGCTCAAAATAAGCCTATTTCCAGAACTGTAAAACAGCCAAAAACAGAATACAAACATGCTAGAAATGCAATGCAAAATTAGGCTCAAAAGTGGCTATAACATGAGGTATGCAAAATAATCACCAAATAGCCAAAGACCCTTAATAAAACATGAAGTATAGGTCAAAATAAGACTATCTCTAGGCCTGTAAAATGGCCGAAAACAAAAGCATGGTAGGCTAACTAAACATGCAAGAAAACGGTATTTACAAAGGGTATTGAAGCAAGTAGCATATGGAGGGCTCAAACAGGGTTGAGCCCTTAATGAAAAGTGACAATGAGCTCAAAAGAGGGCCCTTTTCAGTTAGGGCCGGAGCTTGAAACAAAAAGCATGGATGGCTTAGAGATGGTGCAAGAATGAGCTAGAAAAGAGGGAAATTGGACTTACCTTTGAAGACCAACACTTTTGTTGCTTCTTGGACCAGATTTGGTGACTCTAAGCTGCTGGAATTCTTCCCCTTACTGCTGGAATGGAAGGGTGGTGGTAGAGCTTGAAGATGATGAAGAAATGGAACCCAAAACTTGAAGGAAATGGGGTGCTATCTATGTATCTCCTCCAAGAAAGCCTTGTAACCCCTTTCTTGAGTTGGGAGGTCAACAAAATTTAAGAGAGAGAGAGAAGAGCCTCCTCAAAAGTCTAGTGAAAAATGAGCCTTTTTCTTCTTTCAAAAGGGGCCCCGGATGTAGATATTTTTTGGGGGAAAACCAAGGCACAGCAGGAATGCACTCAACCTGAAGAAGCAGGCCGGCCAGTTACTTTTTCTGCAGATGGCCGGCCAGCCACTTAACATAGCCGGCCGGCTAGGTCAAAGAAAAAAACGGCCGGCCGGCCAGCCAGAAAAAATGGCCGGTCACCCCCTAGGATGAAGCCCCAGAAGTTAGCTTTCCAATGGCGCAAACCTTGCATTAAAATTCCTCCTGTAGAAAAAGTTATGCCCTTTTCCGTGAAGCCGCGCAGATTCAGTCCAAGCGGACTTCAACCAACCACATCTCTCCCCCCCGGACTTGGACTTGGGAGATTCTTGAGTGCAAAATGAAGCCCCGGAAGTAAGCTTTCCAATGGTGGTGGCCTCATATCTTAATTCCTCTTGTGCAAAGAGTTACGCCCGTTTCGGTGAAGCCGCGCAGCTTTTTCTCCTTCCCGGATTCATGCTGAAACGCTTTTGACCAAAAAGAAGTTGGCTTTTTTGGCAAAATTACTAGCCTCCCACCAACTTTTGGTGTCCTCTCATGTGTGTAGATCACATATATGTGGTTTGGGGTTGGCAACAGTGACTCCAGGGTGTTCAACATTGCATTTGAAGAGGAGGGGCAAAAATGGAAAGAAAAATTAATGGCCGGCCATAAACTTTTAGGGTCCTCCCAAGTGTGTACATCACAGATATGTGGTTCAAAGTTCAAGAAAGTGGGCCCAAGGTGTTCAACATTGGCCCGGAAGAGGAGGGGCAAAAATGGAAATAACAATTAATGGCCGGCCATGACTTTTTTGGGTCCTCCAAGGTGTGTAGATCACAGTTATGTGGTTGAAAGTTGGCAACACTACCCCTAGGGTGTTCAACATTAGCCCGGAAGTTGGAAAAACGGGCGCCGGGAGGCTCCGGAGGAGAGATAACTGGTTGCTGCAACAATTACTAGCCTCCCACCCTCCAGTGACCTTCCTGGTGATAAAACAGAGGTACCTGCCAAAAATGAACAAAAACCGATGCAAAACGAATGTTCGGGGGCCAAAACACGCAGTTCGGGGCCCCGGAAACTGCCCGTTAAACACCGAAAGTGGCGTTCGGCCACGAAGTGGGTTTCTCAGACCCCAGTGTCCCTCAAAAGGGAGAAAATAAGATGTATGCCAAAAATCAGAGCAAACGGAGATGGTTAGGCGGTCCCGAACCGAGGCACACGGCCTAACGGCTCCGAAAACCGGGAACCGGACTCCGAAATGAGAAAAATGGCCTACGGCCACCAAATGTAGCCTACGGACATTGAGAGATGGTCTACGGGACCTCTCCCTCCCCTCAGAAAAAGAAACAGAGAAAACCGAGTCTGGTTCGCAAACCGAGACAAGGCACAGAAAAGGGTTCGGAAGTCCGGAGGTAGGGCTCACGGCCGCGACTCTGAAACTTCTGAATGAGCACATATGCAACATCACCGAGCGCTCCATCGGTGACGTCTGAGTCTTAAGGTCGGTCAAAAATGGGGTGTCTACAATTCGGCTCTAAATCCCAACCTACGGGTCCGAATTACATTCCATTACTTGTCACAAGTCGTATTTGTCATGGGGAAGCAGCCCGTAAGAGTCACATGGTGGTTCAGGGGATGTTTTGAATTTTTGCCCCCGAAACGCCTTTTTCGAGTAAGGTTTGGGCATATTCGGCTCTAACTTCCAACTTATGGGTCCGAATTACATTCCGTCAATTGTCAGAAGTCCTATTTTTCATGGGGAAGCTCCCCGTGAGAGCCACATAGTGGTTCGGGGGCTGTTTTGAATTTTTGACCCCAAAACGTCCTTTTTCGAGCAAGTTTTGGGCGTATTCAACTCTAACTCCCAACCTACGGGTTCGGATTACATTCCATCAGTTGTCACAAGTCCTATTTGTCATGGGGAAGCTGTTCGTGAGAGCCACATGGTGGTTTGGGGGTTGTTTCGAATTTTTGCCCCCGGAACGCCTTTTTTCGACTGAGTTTAAGTTGTTTTCGGAAAAAATGATATTTTGTAAAAGTGAAATTTCAATAAAAAAAATTGTAAAAAAAATAGTCTGTGGAAAATAGAAAATAAAAAAATATTTATAAATTTGCATAATTATTTGACCTCACCAATTTAAAAAGGTGGATTATCTCGACCCCCCATAATTTGGATTTGAGGGCATTGTTTGGGCCTGTGAGGCCCATCACGGGTTCTATTTCGAATCCAAACCATTAATTTTGTTGTGTATTTCATTAACACAAAAAGATAGAGCAATTCGTGGTTGTCACCAAAAAATATACAAAATTTGTGTTTTTAAAATTTAATCATCACTTTTTGTAATGACAAATACGATAATTTGAAAAGATTATGATCATTTGAGCGACCTAATTTTTTTTGTAAATAAAATTAACCTAAAAAAAATTCTGATTATCAAAACGGGATCAATGGTGCCCCAAAAAGTCCAAACAATACGGTCGAATCCAAATTGTGGACTGGAGACACTCCACCTCCATTAAAATATTTATATTTTGTTTCCAAAAAAATAATTTAAGACTTCTTAAAACTCAACACAGTCATATAGTGTTTCCAAAAAAAAAAAATAAGTAAAACTTTCTAAAAACTCAACACATGCTTAATTTGGCCACCCAAAAAACTCCCACAGAAACGCATGTTTTGGGGTTTTGGCATATCAGTCTTGTCTCTCATGTTGCTGGTCTCAGATTCTCTCACCCCGCCAGTCTGATATTGTCTTTGTATAAGCCACTGTTTGATCCCACGACAGAGCTTATTGTTGATATTGTTTGAGTCTAAAAAGTTACTAAATTAGCCAAAAAGCCAACAACCCATACCAAAAAGTCAAAGATTCTCTTTTCTCTCTACTTTTTGCACATCTTTTCGTAATTAGCTAAAAAGTCATCCCAAACATACAAGTTTTTTTTACCTACCTTTTTAGCCAAATAGCCAAAAAGTTACTAAATTAGCCTGTTCCCAAACGAGGCTTTAGTTGTTTTTGATGAGTTAAATATGATGAAATACTCATGTTTTTGTTCATATTGCATATACAATACCCATTCAAATAAGAAAATTTTGAACTTCAAAATCTTCTACCATCCATTTCTTTCTTTTCTCAATAATAGGTAGGTTAGAGTTTTAAATTTCTTTGTCATTGATAAGTGAAAAGAATTTCAGATTGTGCAGTAAAAAAAAGGGGAAAACAGAGATAAATGAAAAAAAAAAAAAAAAACTCAACACAAAAGACAAGGGAAAACAGAGGAAACAAAGTAAGCCTAATTTCTGCTACGATAGTCATTGATTATAGTCTTACCCCATATTGTCAAATCTATCACAGTATAACTACAAACTCTCAACTCAAGAAATAGTGAAACCACAAAAAATTAAAAAAAGGTACGAAGGGAGAGACTAGTTTATAGCGCAACAAAACCAGAAATTGAGACCTCATTGTTGCTGGAATAGTTATTTTTTATATTTTATTTATGATAGTCATTAATCCGTACAATCCTTGAATTGGAAGAGAATGATTTGGAGTTAAAAAATGAGAGCAACAGAGGACCTCAATAAGCTACATATACCCATCCGAGACTCAAAACAACTCAGCCGCAGCAGTCCCCTAAGCTACCCACAACAATCCCCTAAGCTACATATATTTGGTATCAACTAGTAGCAGCAAAATGGCCCAAAACAGAGAAAAACAGCAGTAGCAGCAACTGGAACAAACAGAAAACAACAGCAGCATCTAGCCGCAACAACATCAAGCAGCAACAACACCACCTGTACTTTAAACATTATTTGACCTGATTTGCTACAAGTTACAGATCCTGGACTGAATAAGAACACCCCTTCCAATGAGCATTGATCCAAAATGCCACTCTCGCCATAATCAACTCACCGAAGTCAGCGAGGCAAAAAGGGTATCCAGTGCGTCCCTCGTTGGTCGTCATGTGATGATGTAAATAGTCCAAGCTTTAACAACTTTTTCTTTTTTTGTTATTTTTTTTGGGTTTCCAATTGTGCCATCATGAATTTGATATACCTAACAAACAAAGAAAGTGATTCCAACTTCCAAAAATTTGTAAAATGGGACCTATTTAAGCTTCCAAACAATTTGTAAAATGGGACTTTACAGATTAACAAAGAAGTCATGGGAACAAGTTAATGCCATGGGATTTTTCCCTTAAAAATGGAGAGGGATGGAAAAGATCACTATGAAGATTCATTTCAAAATTGACATTAGAGAATGGAATTTTAAATCCTATTCTTTTCTCTCTCTTTCCTCCTCATCCTTCTCTTTCCCTTTTTTGAGATCAAATTGGCTTTTAGCAAATAGAATTTTGGCATTTGGTGCCACAGAATATAATGTGATACATTTTAACTTTCAGTGTGCTTGTACTTGGATTTTCTGTTATTAAGTCATTTGGACATGTGCTTCCTTAAGTGTGCTAAGTTTTACTAAAATGGTTTGAACTTTAAAGACCAATTCTTGGTTTCAGTTTGATTAATGTTTCCTCAAAGAATAGCTCCAGGATATTAAAACTGTTGCCAACATTATCTTGGGATTATGTTCTGGTAATTGAATGAGCATTTAAGTTGTAAGCTGTAAAATTTAGTTTTGCTGAAATTGCTAGACCTTAAGTTGTTGCATGTTCATGCTTCTATGATTTTGTGACCTAGTAATCTGGTTTGTCTTCTTTGTTTTCTTTCTTTTGGCTTGGTGAAGTGTCCTATGCTTTCTCATATTGCATTTGTGTGAAAAGTTTAAGGATCGTTTCTTCCCAACTAATTTCTAGTATTACTTGGCCTTCTTTTTTCCTTTTTATTTTTTTTGAGAAACTTATCTTTTGATGCGAGTTTCAACTTGTGCAAAACCCTTGGATGTTTAAGATGTAAGTAAGTTTACAAAACCTCCTTGAGTTTATGTAAAACAGTTGTTCTCCAGATGTTGTCTGGTTCGTCTTCGGAGTTACCAGCTTATTTGGTTTTGTTTTTTATCGTAACCCCCATATTTTATTGTTATTATTATCAAGCAAAAATTAAAGGATGGAAATAAGGACTAGATGTTCTTCAACACATGAAATTAGAGAAAACATGAGACGGTAGTAACAGTCCCCATCAAGTCATCAGCTGCAACTAGTGTGTGCTTGTATTATTGCGTCAACTGAATAAAACTAATCAGTACATTTCTTTTATTGTATTCATAGTATATATCTCTCTCAAATAAGGAAGGGATTGTGTTTATTATTATTTGTCTTTTGGTGTGTATACTTTTCTTGCACTTACTAACTTGATTTTGTCTCATATGATTATTTCACCTTTGCTTATATAGATAATATATGACGATACACAATGAGCGAAGGAAGCAACAAACCTTGCATACACAAACGATTTACACTAGCATTCTTCTTCTACAAGTATTATTTCTTCACACTATTCAATGTATTATTTTAATTACATGTTTTATGTTGGGTTTAAATATTAGCCCTTATTATACATTTGGTTGAACCTTTAGCGAAGATGAAAACAAAAGCATGCAAGAAGCACAAATTACAGTTACCGACACGGTTTGCACATTGCCTACCTACCACATACTGTTTGCATATTTTATGTTATCTTTATCTTTTATGTTCTACTTGCATCACTTATATTTACTTTTGCGGCAATGTAGATGAAGAAGGACATATGACATCAATGGAGAACCCGACAGAAGAAAGACAAGGAGTACAAAGAGATGGACAGGTGGACTATTGATAAGCAAGCCAAGTTGGAAGGTCCCCTTCCCACAAAACCAAGAAAGGTGAAATACAAAGAGAACAACAATTTATTGTTTTATTATGACATATTTCACACATTGTAATAACATGTTTGCATTTTCATATTCTCACAAAAATTGATTCACACACTATTCTGAAGTTATTGAAAGTGTCTTTCTTAAATTATTCTAATACCCACTATATTCTTTTTCAGTGGCATTTCCAAACGCGAATTGCCTTGAGATCAATTGTTAAAATAATAAAAAGATTGAGCATGGAACAACGTGATGCAGTTACTAGTAGTGGGTTAGGGGGGCTTTTTAATCTCAGATGTATAAAGCTTGATCATGACCTCTACGAATGGTTGGTTCAGAAAGTTGATCCCAAAACTTGTTCGTTGAATGTTCATGGGCGACGACTCCTCTTTACTGAACTAGATGTTCACAAGTTATTGGGCATTCCTGCAGAAGGCAAAACAATAGAACTAAAAAAATCTTCACAAGCATTTCCCAAGCTATTTGAAGAACTTGGAGTTGTCCAAGGAGCTATCAAACTGAATGTTTTGAGAGAGTATTTGACCAAAACAGAGGGAGCTGGAGAGGAATTTACGAGGATATTTTCTCTATACATATTAGGTGCCTTTTTATGCCCAACCACAAAGGATGTTGTTAAACAATCATTCATTCACCTCGTTCAGAATGTGGATGGCATGAAGGATTATAATTGGGCAAAGTTCACTCTTCAATTCTTTGTTCGTGGTTTATGCAAGTACAATTCAAAAAGTCACTCACAACCAAATGGATGCTTATTTCTTATAATGGTAAGCTTCTAACCAATTACAAATTGTTTTGTTAGAAATACTTGATTTCAATGCCTTTTTCATTACATAGTACATATTAAATTAATACATTTTTGTGATGCAGTTGTTTTACTTTGATCGTGTTGCCCCTAGTGGTTGTGATGTTGCTCGTGCTCGTTCGGTCCCCTACTTGGCTGATTGGGGTGATGCAGAAATAAAGGCGACACTAAAACTATTCCAAAATTCAGGGGGTTACCAGAATGAGGAGGTCATCCTTAGCATATCCTTTCTTTTATGTTTGGTTTTTGTTTGTTATTTTTCATGTTGAAATGGAAAACTAAATTGTTTATGATGTGTCTATAAAAGGTTGATGTTAATTTTGTTGTTGACGAGCAAATGCAACCATTTGTACAAAGCGAGGAAATGAAAAATATCAATGATATTCAGATTTCAAAAATTGAGACGACTGTTTGTGACATGAAAAGTGTTTTGGAAGAACTAGTTATTATTGTTAAAAGTGGAATAACTAATTCTTCCATTCCGAATGTCATGGAAAAATGTGAGCCACTACAAATGTCAAAACAACAAGAAGTGGGGCACGACCACTGTAAATGTAAAGCTGGCACAGTTGCACCTGGAGTTGTGGTAGAATGTACAGTTGTACCTATAGTTGAACATGTCACCCCTATACTCTTGCCAAAACCTAATGTTGTGGTTGAATCTACAGTTGTACCTATAGTTGAACATGAGACCAATATACTCCCGCCAAAACCTAATGTTGTGATAGCATTAGAGAACATGGAGGAAAATAGAATTCCGCTCACACTGTCCATCTTGAAATTGGATGCCCATCTTCATGAGCAAACCAAACAAGCGAAGAACAAAAATGAAGGTAAGATTGAACAACAACCGAGGAAAGAAAATCCCAAAACTCCAACTTATAGTTCATCCATTGGTCCATATGGCGGTCCTTGCACTCAACATTCGGATGCGCGAGTGGACATACAGTCACCTTTTACTGCCATTACTAGTAAGAAGAGGAAAGCCAATCAGAAAGTACCAACCAAGACAAAGCTTCATTTAGATGAATTGGATTCATCTCTCGATACAAAGGAGGATAAGTTTGATCGAGTAAGTCATGTACATAATATATGTGTTATACAATGTTGCTATTCTTGTAAATATATTTCAGGATTTTTCATTATTTATTGTTCGTTGTAATTTGTTTTAGAGTTTGAACTTACTTGGAAAACTACTTGGCCTCAGTTTTGAAGCATCTGCTACTGCCATTGAGGTTATTACTAATTTCATTATTGTTCTTGATCTCCAATCCCCTTATTTTAATGCACTGCAAGAAGTTTGACAATTTATTATTTATGTGTTCGGTTAAATTCACAAGTCATCTACTACACGAATTGTGAGGCCATGTCCTTTATCTGCTGAGGAACAAATTGTGAAGGCTTATTGTTTCGATAAGGATTTGGAAAGCAGGTAATTTTATTGCGTTTGTATGTTCCTCTCTATCACCAATAAGTTCAACTCTTCAATTTGTACATGATGTAGTGAGGATATTGTGGTCATGGAGTTGTTTTACACGCCGGTTGAATTTGCCACCCGATTCGATTTGTGCTCATTACAACCAAAAACATGGATTTGTGGTTCCGTAAGTGTTCATTTCATGCATCAATATTGCTATGTGATGTCATTTTTAATGATATAGGTTTGAAATTATTATTTGATGCATGTATTTTAGATTATTAATTTAGTTGTAGCACAATTGACAAATGCACAAAGAAGGCTCTTCCCCGATAAGTGTCATAGGACATGGTACATTCCCACATATGTATCGGTGAGTAGTCTAGTGTGTCATGTTTATGTTTGGTTATTCATGTATACTTATTGATACATACTTGTGCATTATCAATTATAGCAACATAGTATGAATGGGGTGGACCATGCAAAGCTATGTAACGAATATTTTGGGGAGTCTCGATACACTGGGAAGCTTCATGCCTGTCAAGAAGTAATGTGTCAAGCATTCTTCCATTTTGCAGGATTATTATAAATATCCCCTCAATTTTACAATTATTTTTATTATTTATTAAATTTTTTAGGGTATCGACGTCGTCATTATTTTGTTGTTTTTTATTTTTCTAAACTGGTTAGGCAACGTGGCATGACCCTTTTTTAATTATTGCCACTTAGATATATATTTCGGTGAACGACCATGAAGAACATTGGTTTTGTGTCAACATAGATATGGCACATCGCATGGATTATATATTTGACTCGAGTCCCAGCCTCACAAATGACAAACGTCGTGAATTAATGGCAAGGAAATTGGTAGGTCGTTTAATATATATTTTTTAAAAAAAAAATAATAATAATCAGCACAATCTATCTTACAATATTCTTGCATAGGTTCAAATAATGCATTTGTTATTGCAACAATATTTTGGAGACCTTTATGTTGCAAATGTGAAGGAGTTTGAATTAGAGAGGTTGAAAGACACTTGTCTCCAACATAAAACTGATAGGTATTCTAAAATTTCTTCATTCGCTATTCAATTTTGGCTCTCTTATTAACATTACACACAAGTTTGACATTCATATGTATGTTATCATAAAGCTATGACTGTGGTATGTTTGTCATGAAGTATATGCAAGGTGTTGTTATGCCGACCGGCGTACACAAGGTGACTGTTCAATGTTAACCACATAATTACACTATTGCAATTACAATGTCATATGATGGTATTGTTGATGGAATATTTCTTATTTTGTTTCCTTAGTTTGATAAACTGGAAAGGTTTAGGCTACTAGTTGACCTAGTGAACAATTCGTCTAACCGTATTTATATTGAGGTTATGAATAGGCTCGAACAATACAAAGAGAGGTGCGTCCCCAAACCATGAACAACCTATGCCCTTCATAAACTCAGTTGATTACTTACTGAATGTAATTTCTTTTGTAACAGGTACTCTAGGCTCCGGAAGGCTAGAAGGAAAAAGAAAGTGTGATTGAAAACATGGCTGGTTAAAAAAAGATTGATTCGCCTAACCGTACTTTTGGCACTAAGCTTATTCACAATTATGAACAAATTAGATGGTTGAAGAAATATGGACGACTAAACTAACCCAGTTTGGTAGTATTTTGTGGATGATTGAAAAAGCATATTATTTTTTGGGTTTCAATTTGTATGGAATTTATATTGTTGCTCAAGATTGGTGTGATGAAACTATTTATGATATTTAACTGTATCACATGACTATTGGTTGTTACATTTACAATCCATCAAAAATTACACACATGTACCAAATGTTAGTGGGGAAACTGTTTAAAAAATTGGATTATGAGTCCATGCATTGCTACATATATAGTACAATATAATTTTTTTTGCATAATCAGTTCATATCCAACTAAAATTGTGCCATTAGTGTATACTATCATGTTCACATTTCAAATGGCAAGAGTGTAAGAGGACAAGTCCTTGGTAGAGTAACAAAATAACTAATAAATTTTCTAAATTTTACATTTAAGAAAACACACATAAAATAAACAATAAAAAAAATTAAATAAAAAATATATTGTTAATGCAGAGAAAGTGATAATTCATGTCATCTCCCCACTTAGAAGGCGCGCAAAGGTAGTTCTTTGCAAATTTTAAAAATACCAAGAACAATGACAGTATTTGCTACAAAAAAGCAACAGAGGACCTGCATTTCCTTGTTAGTAAGCAACACCTAATGTATCCTTCAACGACTTAGAAAAAAAGAACGTCTAAGAAATCTAACGAATTATATTTGTCAATCACATTCCGTGCATAAATATCATACTAAGTTTTGGAATCAATGTATCAACTGTGTAGTCGAATCCATAAATTTCAGCAAGCTATACATACATCATTAGCATTGAAAAAAAAAATTAATTGGACATATCTATCAAAAATATCGAAGCATCATACTAAATAATATTGTTGACATAAACCACCCAAATGTTGTCCATCACATAAGCCATCCATGAATTCTAACATTGTTTCAATTTTCTTTTAATAATAAATGGGACAAAAAGTAACACTATTCGCAAAAGTATGGGCTGAACAAAGTACCACCACTGTTTGCACAAAAAAGTAACACTGTTTGCAAAAAAAAAAAGTAACAGTGTCAGCTAAATCATTGGCATTGCAAACTTTGTTCAACCATCATTGTCTGTGTCCATTTGTTGGTTGTCATCATGGTTGGAGCCATTAGATTCCTGCTCACTATCATTAGAACTAGTTGAATTCTCAGAATCTTCACCACAAAAGGCTTTCCGCATTTGTTTTAGTTCTAACTTGGCCTTCCTCATGTCTTTCTTGTGTTGCAACTCCACCCGGTTCAATATGGACACAACCTCATACAAACGAGTTGATATACTCTCCAATGAAGTAGGATCTTGTCTTTCACGATTCTTTCGAATTTGCCCTTGTGTTTTCCCATACGTTCCACGACCTATGTGGCTCATTTGCCCCTTTCATTCATCATTTGGTTGAGTCGGTACACGAAGCTCAAGTAGCATATCCGTCATGAGGAGGTCGAATGGTAATGCTACATGTGGATTGTTTGCTTTTGTGACAGAATCCACAACTTGCCAAATTATCTTCGGAACATCCAGAGGGCTGAAATTATGGATAGCATACAACATGAGTGCTCGTTCATGGTCAAAAGTGGATTTCACCCCCCTTGGGTCAAGATTGTACCACAATATAAGATGAAGAACAGCAAGGTCAGGCTTCAGGAACTTTACATGATACTTGTCTTGTGGTATGACTCCTTCGATGTACAAATCATCAACAATTTGGGCTTCATTAGGAAGGTCGACACCAGGAAGGTATGGCTATTGTGTTTTGTTATCATGTGTTGATCGCTAAATGTCTAAGAATTTTGATATGTAACTCGCAGAAAACACCACATCTTTCCCCTTCAGTTTTGTTTTCAGAATCAAGTTCTCTGTATCAGTTGGCTTTTATATGCTACCAAAGAATTCCCGTACCAGGTTGACATTAGCCTTCCCTTCTCGTTCGATCAGGTTTTGGATATGCAAGTGGCCCACAATTGCTGGAATATCAATATGAGTTAACTCCTTCAACTTGACAGCCCGCTCTACTGTAATAGCCCGTTTAGCAAAAATACCAAGGTCAACGTGAGGAGTTACCGCTTTTCCTTTACTCTTTTTTTTTTGTTGTCTTTTTCCGTGACATCTTCAATTACCTACGTAATATCCAAACATATTAAAACATATGTATGTCATTGGAGAGATTCAAATTTTGATCATACAATGACAAATGCAAATATATTAAAACCTTATTGATTTTAGTCATCAATGTCCACCATTTCTTACCAAGCAAACAGACAATTAAAAAAATCTACAAAAGAAAAAGAGAGAGACAGTTCGGCATTATTAATAGTGATTGTTTGTAAAGTAATGGCATGAGCAAGTCCCTATTTTATCAGCAATCAAACAAATTTGGAATTTATTCACCTTTATTTTTCAAATTAATCTCCAAACTACGAAATTTATTAAGTCAAAAATATTAAAAAATATTAAGTCAAATATTTTAATGGAAGAAATAGACTCAAGTCAAAAATATTAAAAATAGGCAATTTTTTTGAGCTTGTATTTAAATTTGAAAAATGTTTTAGGAAAATTTTTCCAAAACACAATCCACTTTTTGAGAAACACCTAAAAGTTAATTGTCTTAGTTTTAAATGTGTCTAACACATGTCTGGACATGGGAATATCCAACATTTGTCATGATTCATTAGTCTGCTCAACACCTTTGATTTTTACCCATAATGAGGATTCTGCATCTTCCATAATCTGGGTGAAGGAAAGTAGTCTTGAAGGCAAATGCAAAAGCCCTCTGCCAAGTTATTTGTAGATTTTGGGTGCATATGGAGTTGGATCATTAGAGTCAAGTTACTGTACTCTCACTTGTTATAAGCAGTTGTAATTTTTACTCTCGACTACTTGAAAATGAAGATTATTCCATGCTTGGGATCTCTTGTGTGAGCAGATAGCCAAATAGGTACTTTATCTTTAGCAGTTTTTTACTGTTAATTGCTTGATTGTAGCAAGGGAAGGCAAGGATAAATAATTATATAGTTCAAATACTTCGCTGTATTCACTATTGCATTTCAATTCATAATATGCAAGCTAATCTGACTGCATCAACAGGCTCAAGTCCTAAATTTTCTTAGATGCTTTTAGTTTTAAGGAAGTAGATTTGCATAGTTGGTTTAATACCACGCTATTGTTTGAATGACAACTTGGGTTCATGTTACTAATTTTTTTGTTGGGTGATGAAGTCGTTTATATTTTGGCAATGCACATCTCCATCATCTCTTATTATCCCTATACATCGATACCACACCATTCCAATATCAGCACAGTTATGTGTCACCCAACAGCAATGTCCACCATTTCTTACCAAGCAAACAGACATTTAAAAAAATCTACAAAAGAAAAAAGGAGAGAGTTCGGTATTATTAACAGTGATTGTTTGTAAAGTAATGGCATGAGCAAGTCCCTATTTTATCAGCAATTAAACAAATTTGGAATTTATTCACCTTTATTTTTCAAATTAATCTCCAAACTACGAAATTTATTAAGAATGCCTAAGATTAAAACAACTAAGGCATTAACAAAACGTAACTACTAGGCCTTAATGTCTCCTTGTAAGAACAATGTTTCGATCACTATAAGCCTTACCATGAAAGTCAACTACACTGGATCATTTGGATAATTTGGCAGTTCATTGATATAATCCGTGTGGGGATCCAACTCTGTGTTCATGAATGGTTCACTGTCTGAGTTGCTACCCTCTCTCTGGCTAGTTAAAGCCAATTTTTTACACGTCAACTTCATGTGTCTGATGCTCCTACAGTAGCAAATAATGCATAAACAATTTTAATAATCATGTGCATGTAACAGGATATAAAAAGGTCATATAATGAAAGTACCATACCTACAATACCCACACCGCCTTGGTTTTGGAGGTTTACCCATAGGAGATGTCCCTCCGGGGTTCCCTTTGGTTTTCACTACATTAGGATCACCAACGCCATATAGTTTGGGTGCAATATTTCTGTCCCCAGCCTCAGCGTTACCTTATTTCTCATTGCCCAACGTTTTTTCATCTACAATGTCAGCTGGAAAGCTATTTTCCTTGCCTCTTCAAAATCTTTGTCCGCGTGTGAGGCATAATATGACATTTCACTAAAACAGGAGCTGAGTATACCAAACTGAGCTATCTGTGTTAGGGTGCTACAAATTTGGGTAAGACTTGGTTGTTGACACTTTGACCTACCACGTCTTGTCCATCTCTGCAAGACACAACTCGGTGGAATACACATTAATTGTTTAGATTTCATAACAGCAATCATGTGGCAGTAAGGGATGCCAAACGACTCAAACTTCAAGCAACAACATTTCATTTTGATATAAACTGGAAAATACTCAACTGTCCACGTGCATGTTGGTGCCTTGTACTCACCAAAACGATAGGTGCGATGATCCTCTAGCTGAACTCTTTCCATGACAAACAATTTACCCTCTTTCCTGATTTCATGTCGAAACAATGAGAAAATCTTCCATGCAAAGAGTTCAGCTGCATATTTCTCCAAACTTCTCAATGGCGTAGTCAAAACCGGGAAACTATTCTCTATTTTAGATTATGTTTCTGCCTCATTAACACGCATTCTAGCAAGAGCCCTATCATATTGCGCTACAAATTCGTACAGCCTAATCTTTTGGTCTAAGAATATATTGAAATATGCATTCATACCCTCGACACGTTGAGTGCTCCTCATTCCAGCAAACATGTGACCACGGAGATATGCCTCAGCTCAATTATCACGCTTGAGATGAATATCCGACACCCAGTTATTGTTCTTCAACTTGTACTATTTCACCATAGCAGCCCAGGTATTGTCAAACTCATCAATTTTACATTTCTTTAACATCAACTGTGCAAAATCAGTTGTAAATTCTGGTATGTAGACATTTGTTGAGGCATTTTTCTCCAGATGCCAAGAACATAAACGATGTCTGCAATTTGGAATAACTTTTTTGATTGCCTAACGCATTGCCCTATCACCATCTGTTACAACGGAGATGGGTCTTTTACCATCCATGGCCTCCATTAACATTTCCAACACCCACGTGTATGTCTCCATTGTCTCATCAAGAAACAAAGCACATCCAAATATAGTTGTCATAAAATGGTTACTTACGCCAACTAGACTTACAAATGGCTTCTTATATGCATTTGTACGATAAGTTGTGTCAAATACCAATACATCACCAAATGCAGCATAATCCATTCGAGACCTACAACCTGCCCAGAAAATCTTGTCCAACCGGTTGTCCTTATTGACGTTGTATTTGAAAAAAAATAATGGATCTGTATCTAATTTAGCTGATAAGTATCCTAACGCACCCTCTGCATCCCCTTCTGCGAGTTGTACTTTACGCTCAGCTTGGAATTGATTGTGCAAATCTCTGTGAATGAAGCCCACCTTCTCATAACCCCCTGACTGGTGGACCATAAAATCCATGATCTGACTCGTTTTCATACCCACATTGCGCATGGCCTTTGCTTGAGCTTGGTCTGCACTTGTTACAAACCTATGGGAACAATGAAAAGGGATGCAGTGTGGTGCTACCAAGGAATGGTTGTGTTCCCCTACAAAGTGGGTCACAACATATTTCCTAACTGTCTTGTCATAACGCACGCGAAATGTGGCACTACAAAAAAGTCTAGTTTCGGCCCAAGTATTTCTTTTCTCTTACATTTCCCTTGAACAAACCCATTTCCTACTCTCTACAAATTTGTTGTCTCCACTAATTCTTTTTCTACTTCTTCGTATGCTAAAACCGATGACCTTAGCGTATGCATTGTAGAAAGTATAAGCATCATCCTCTGAATTGAATTTCATTTGCAACACATCTTCCTTAGTAAGCATTCGTAAACTATCATAGGTTTGGGAAGCTAACCCTTCTTTCACATCAACAACATCATCCTTGCCATCCGGAGCAAATTGATCATCAATTTCAGTATTGACCTCTTTATGCCTACTACTTTCAGGTTCATCCATCGTATATACACTCATAAGTACCCTATTAGCAATTAAAATGAAACAAATCAACTAAAAAACGCACCGACCATTGCGCTGTTATAAATTAAATCTTCGGAACAAATAAATTAGCACACCTACCAGTGCCTTGCTATCAATTAAAAAAAAAAATTCGAACAACACGTCTGCAAGCACCCTACTATCAACTAAAACCAAACAAAAAACAAAAAAACCACACTCGCCAATACTGTGCTATCAATTATTAATTCTTTAAAGAAAATGAGCAAATAAGCACACCAGCTAGTGCTCTGCTATCAATTATACGCCAATAATAAAAAAGCACACCTGTAAGTACCCTACTATCAATTAAAATAAAATAAATTAATTAAAAAGCACGCCTGCCAATGCCCTGTTATAAATTAAAATAAATAAAATAGCACACCCGCCAGTGCCCTGCTATTCATTAAAATCAAATAAATAAATAAGCACACCAGCCAGTGCCCTGCTATCAATTCAAAGCAAATAAATTAAAAAACACAAAAGCAATTACCCTACTATTAATTAAAATGAAACAAATAAATAAAATAGCACACTCGCCAGTGTTTTGCTATTCATTAAAATCAAACAAGTAAATAAGCACACCCGCCAGTGCCCTGCTATAAATTCAAATCAAATAAATTCAAAAATACAAAAGCAAGTACCCTACTATCAATTAAAATGAAACAAATAAATAAAATAGCACACCCGCCAGTGCCCTACAACCAATTCAAAGCAAAGAAATTCAAAAACACATAAGCAAGTACCCCAATATGAATTAAAATGAAACAAATAAATAAAATAGCACACCCGTCAGTGTCCTGCTATTTATTAAAAGCAAATAAATAAAATAGCACACCCGCCAGTGCCTTGCTATTAATTAAAAGCAAATAAATTAAAAAGCATACCTGCTAATGCAACCGCCACGGAGGAAGGGAGGGAGGAGGTGTAGGTTTACTTCTACGTTAAGATAGAGAAATTGAGGACCTATGACAAACACAAACAGAACATCGAAATAAAGTTAGTAAAGAAGACAATACTTAAGGAAAGTAATGATTATGGTGGGAAAAGAAAAAATCTATGTACGAAAAATATTATTTTGCACATCTTTTTCATTTTCCTTTTCCAAATCCATAGTTAAATCCATGATCCAAACATAACATTAAGGACATAAGATGGTTTCAGTGTCATAGAAAGCAAAGCACATCCACATAATTTTCTTCTCCTTGTGTGCTAGTTTATTATTTTCCAAAGCAATTTAAAATAAAAATAAAAAAAATTGTGGGAGTGTATTTTCCAAATGTTTTGAGCAAGCTTCAGTCCATATGTCAACGTTAATGTTACCTGAAATGTTGTTGCTATGACTATCTCATTGACTCTTACTCTTTCTTTCCTTGTAATTATTAGTGAATTAGACAACAATGTTATTGTTACCAACTTCAATTAGTCACGCCCTTCGATCCATTGAAATACAACCATTATCATCGACTTAGACCACTATAATACATTGTTGCCGCTACTAGTGTCATGTTGTCGTTATGTTCAAATGATGACGTTGGCTATAAATCACTGACACATTTATAACTGTAGCACATACCAATATTATTCATTGCCTATTATTTCGTAGTCGGTCACTACCTTTTTATCGTCACTCCTTTTTGAAAATAATAAATTGCATTTTAATTCTTAGATATATATTGTTTGTCATTGTACCCACCTTAGTCCCTATATTATGTCTTTTCTTATTTTTGGTCCAATTTTCTAACTTCGAAGAGTAACTTTAGAATTTTAAAAATTAACTTTCCTACTTTGATCACTAGAAAACTTTGTTTTCCCACTTCAAAATAGATAGGTCATTGCAAGCGGTAAATGGAAGTGTTCTACGATGGAGGATTGCATGTTGAGGTGGTCTGTAGCGGAGGTTTTCGTATAAATGAAGCTGAACTTGACCTATGCCGCATTTTCCGTCACAAAAGTATTAGTCGCCTAAAGTTTGATTTTGTTTTTAGCTACTAAAGTTTTAATCGCCAATTTTATTTCATTTTATTTTTAGCTACTAGAGTCCACTTTTTTTTATGGCTACTTATTTAGTAGCCAAAAAGTTTTTTTTCATTTTATTTTTATTTTTAGCTACTAACTATTTAGTCGCTAAAAATATTTACTTCCTTTTTAGCTACCAATTGTTTCGTCGCCAAAAGCAAGATTTTATTTATTTTTTAATTATTTTGTCCACAACCTGCATGTATTCCGTGCAACCTGTACCATGTATATAAATAAACACAATACACATATTATCAACCATTCTGCAATTTGCATACATTTCACTTCCAACCATCCAAAAAAAGGACCACGAGAAGGAAAAGCTCATAAAGGGAAGCTAAGAAAGCTAAAGATAGACAGCAAACAAAACAAAACAAACAACCAAAATAAAAGGAACATCCAAAATAGCTCCAACAACCAACAAATTGTACGAGACAAATCCAGCCAGGAAAAAAATAAAACAATAAAACATTTTCCAACAGAGCAGGCAGTCCACAATAGCAGCATCAACCAATAGTATCAGTTGCACCAGCTGCAGCAGCAACAGGAGCCCCAGCTAACATTCCAGCTATAGCAGTATTGTTTCCCAATAGAGTAAGCAGCCAAACAGCAGCAACAATAGCCAGCAACACTAGCAACACAACCAGCAACACCAGTCAGTTGCTTACAACAGGTAAAACTAGAACCAACCATTGCCCAGCTTCAGCAAACCCAAGCAGCAAATGCACCAGCTCAAACATAGGATTACATCTGTTCAACCACCACATAACAGGGACAGAAAAACAGTTAGTATAAACAGCCTCACAAACACTCACATATCAGAAGCCTAGCATATAGATCTCACAGCCACTCAACCCACAACATCCCTAAACAGTTAGGGGAAATGATGGGCATAGCTTCATACAAAGGACCTTAAATCCAAGAAGACCTGCAATGGAGACTGGACAATGCAAACACATAAACAGCCAAGTGAAAACAGGACTGCAAAACATTACTAATAGTATACACAGGCTATACAGATGCATGAGACTTTAATACAAACAATGGTTGCTGCCACTCATTAATAAACCAATCATTAGCTTGATTCTCTTTGAACTGGGCAGATAGGAGTCTACATCTCACAAAAGAGTAGGTTTATAACAAAAGAGTATACAAGAAAAGAGGTTATAATTTGCCCAAAGTCTCTACTTAAACTATTATGTCAATTGTGATCATGTTTAATTGTGAATTAATTCAATACCTACCAATTTCATTTTGAGGTCCTTATTTCTAATGGTTACCAATAATGCAGTTGATTCAATTCCAAAAGCAAATCAAATTATGTGGATCAAAATATATTAAAAATCTAAAGAGGTTTTTCATTTTTATTTTATTTTTTTTATTTTATTTTTGAAGGTTTGACAAAGGGAAAAGGGCTTGATGCAACTAAGCTATATTCTAAATATCCAAAATTAAGAACTTTAGAATATTTTTTTTTATTTTAAAAATGATGTCATGAGAGAAGAAATTATGCCCAGATTTTTAGAAGTTGTAAAATTTCCTCTAGAGATGCAATAAAGCCTTACAACCCAAATCAAGGAGTTATCTTAAGAAGGGAGCCAAAAAAAAAAAAAAAAAAAAAAAAAGAAAGTTTAGATAGCCTTTCTTAATGAACATTGTCCATGCCAACTATAGGGCGATTATCACTATCCTATGTTCTCATTTTCTTCAATTTTTTTTTTTATATACAAATTTTTTTGGGAGCAGATCTCATTCTCTTGTTGATGTCACTGTACACCAATATGTCAAACCCATTGTCAAAATTAGCTAGAGATTGACATGGCAACCTAGTTTTCTATTTGAAAGAATAAATTTGTCAGTTATTGGTTTCTCAAGCATAGAGTAATTCTGCACGTACCAACAATCTTATTAAAAATACAAGAGGTCAAATATGTGATTGGTTGTAAAACAAGCAAAGATATTTAAACATCCAATAATGTTTAGACATGTATGTTTTTAGTAAAGATTTAAGTAGATGTAGCATTGCTCCTAAAGCATAATGTTATGTAAGCTACAGTGAGGAATTAATTAAGAGGGGATTTTGGTATCTTAAGAATAAAAACATTAAAGCAAAATTCTTTTCGTATTCAATGATCGTGCACCTTACACTTGTAAGATAAAAGTTAGTTGCATAACCCAAACACAAAACTTACCCTCTATAGAAAAGAAGCCCTAAATATTGTTTTTATTAAATCAAACATAATCTCGAATCTTTTAAACCAATCAGTTAACATGGATAATAACTATTCAGTTACTAAGCCAAATGGACAAAAGAGACTTGTGCATCTTAAAAGAACTGGATAAAAAAACAGAAAAGAAAGAAGGATACATATTCTTAAGGTTACCTTCCCCTTTGGGATATATGGGTGATAATAACATTGAGGGAAAAATCATTTAGTAATTTCAATCCTTACAGTTAGACAACAAATTATTCCTATATAGAGCCGTAAGTTAATGACAAGAAGCCCATAGATTATTTCCTTGGACATCACCTTTGCCTTTTCTTTTTTCCTTTCAAATATATATATATATATATATAAATATTAAAATGCACCTTACACAGATTTTATTTGTGGGCTCGCCCCATGATTGCGAATAATATTAAGGTCCTGCGTGGAAAAACAGAAAATAGACACATTACTTTTGCACCATGAAAAACTTACACAAACATGTTCCTTAAAGAGAATGATAAAGGCCAAACATAGATCAATTGAGAAAAACCCACTACAAATATCTTCAGCTTTTTCCTCATTAAACTTCTAGAATTTTTTTTTCTTTCTCCTATTTTATCTATATTAAATCTTGGGAAAGAAAATGCAGCAGATCATCCTATTCTTTCTATTCACAATCAATAACCTATATGACTTTACCATTTTTGTCTACCTTATTAACATAATTTAAATCAATAACAACCACTCAATCAATCTCAACCAAGTAATCTGCATTCTATAATACTACATCCAAATTCAATTCCAATTATGAAAAAACAAAGAATTGATATGAACATGTGTGTATGCAATTATGCATACAAATATGTATATACATATGTTATATATATATATATATATATATAGAGAGAGAGAGAAATCACCATCCAAGCAGAAGATTGTTGATGTCCCAATCCCGCAGATCTAGACCCGCTGACCCAGCAAGGCCAGCACCCAACAAACTCATCTTCATCATCTGCAATTTTGAGGGCTAAGGTCATGAGTGGCTGCAAAAGGGTAGGTGAGATAGCAAAAGGGTATAGCAGAACAGAGAGAAGGGAGAAAGAGAGGTAGTTGGGATCTCAAAGTTTATCAAACAAATCAGGCAACCTGCCCCTGCCCTTCCAATGGATATGGGATCACAAGCACAAGATTGGGAATCTCAACAGCGAATTGCAGAACGAGGAGCATCTTAGGCAACCTACTCCTCAATAGGTGGAGTAGATCGTGTCAATGTTGGATTCACATCTGCTAATCCAAACACAAATTTATATTATACACAATCACAATCATTCACAATTATTTATCCTAATTCATGCCACATTTGACAACACTAAATGGTGGAACAAGGAAGTGGATGATCCCATAAAAAAATGTTCATATGATTATGATGTTGCTAGGTATGGGCGCTTTCTATTGCCTGCCGTGCTAGCCATATCAGCAAAAGATGCATTACCTCCATGTTCGTTGTTAATACATATTGTTGTGTTTTGAGACAATGTCACAATCAATTTAAAAGGCTGTCAAGGCTTATGAATTAAGACTTACTCACTTCGAAGATCGAGGAAAGCAGCTTACAACAAAACCTTGAGGCTTAAAAAACCAGAGGCTCGAGCCCAAGAAGCAAGGCTCTCATAAAAGACAAGCATCACACTTAGAACGATCTTATGGCTGCAATGCATGCTTCTCAACCTAGCCCAATGCAAGCAACCTATACCGATCATCACAAACAAACTTTTTACCTATCAGTCTTGCTAGTTTATTTCAACACATTAAGATACACAAGTTCTACAAATCACACCACTAGTTAGAGATATCACTATTTTTTACTTCTTTGCACGGTTAGTTAGAAATTCAAATCATAACAACATAGTAGCTAAAATAAATTTCTATGAACTTTGCACAAATAATTTGCTACTCAAACATAGAATCCCAAAAATAGGTGTAAGACATTGGTGTCCTCATATAGTTTTAAAAATCTCATCATTTCATAACTTTTAATCTATTGTTAATACCTTGTAGATTTTCTAATTTAGGCCTTAGTCCTATCAAATTTTGGCATTTCATCGTCTCCAAGGTAACTCATAAACCATTTTAGAGCATCTCCAACCTTTCACCAATTTTTTCAGCTAATTTGATTTCAAGTTTGAGTAAGAAACTTAATTTTATATGAACTACTCAAATCCTTTCGTTAAAATCTTTTTAAAATCTTCCTCTTATCCAAAATTTCCATTTTCATCAAATTTGATTAAGAAAACCCATCTCCGATGCTTCATTTTTTTTATTTTTTTTTTATTTTCCTCAAATTCATATTTATTTGATGGGTTCTCAATTTGATGAACAAAATAACTCTCCCTTAATGAGATTTGATGAAAGAATTGGAGATAATTTTTTAACACTTTCGAAGAAAAAAAAAACAAAAATAACTAAATGGGTATTCAACTAAGTGGCAATAACATCAAAATATCCACTCGTTTCTCACTTTCCACAATTCCCATAAAATTGCTAAAGGTAATACATCCCAACCCACTTTAATTTTCTTTCTCATAGGAAAATTAAGTCACCACAAGAGTAATTGTTAGAAACATAAACAGATTTCAACAAACAAATAAAAAATTACAGTCTCCTATTGGTTACATGAGTACAAAATTTAATTACCCACACATCAGATTTCAAATTTCTAGCATATATATTTATGGAATCAAAATAACTACCAAAGCAAACAAAGATTAAAAAAAAAAAAAAAACCTAAACCTCTTCAAATCATATTTTCCTAATTTTACAAACCAACCCAGTGAATTCACAAAAGTGAAAGGTGCAGTTTCAAAGAAGGTGATTTCGGTCTAGAGTTTCATAGAATGGAGATGGAGAAAGGGAGAGAAACAAGTTGGAGAGAGAGAGAGAGAGAGATACCTTGAGGCGAAGTCAAGGGCAAATTGTGTTCGCAGGATAGTCTTCGACAGCAAAGAAGAGCTTCGGAGTCATGTCTGACCAATAGAAGCGTTTTGGGCCAACAACGTAAAGAGGGATTGTGGAACATGGAACAATTGGTAAAAAAATTGTAGCCGGTTGGTGAGGTATTCAATATTTTTAATCAAATTATTTGATGGTTGAGATTAATTTGTAAATATCTAATGGTTTAAAATAAATGTGTATATGACGTGCACTATTTAATGAGGTACACATCTTAACAGCTCCCTATATATATATATATATATATTTAATGAAATAAAATAAAGAACCCATAAGCACCCATAAACTGTACCAAACAACCAATACAATAAGGCTTGTGTTGTTGAATTGCTGAGAACTGTGTTTTTGTGACATCAAACAAATCAATTCTAACCCAACCCAACCCAACCCATATTCGATTAATTTTTGTAACTAAACAATTGAGCCATAATTCTGATTAGTACTATTATTACTAGCTAGCTAATACTACAGAAAAACCAGAAACAAGCCCTAGCAAAATTTTCTCAAATGCATTTCTTGAGAATCAAAATGACATTCCCATCAAAAGTCAAATGCAGAATAAACCTGTGACATGGCTTAATACTCAAAATCGTAAGCATATATAAGTTACATCAGAAGAACATAGTTTGATTGGTAAATTCTAAGCACTATAAGACTTGCAGAATCTATGACTGCTGCTTCCCACTGAATGTAATACACTAAGTGACACGAATAAGAAGTACAACCATGATGAATATACATGTCATTACAAATATCAGAAGCCATGTAAAACACGTAGTCTTGAAACTCTTCGAGTATATATCCATAGCACGTACATTGGCACGACCAGTGCTTGCCAAGCTCTGTTCAACCGCCTGCTCTGTTGAATCAAGTATCTGCACTCAAATTACAATTGCACTATGAGGTTCGTTGACCATGTATTAGAATACATCTAATATGCTAGTTATTAGACATCCCAGTTATAAGAAATCTCTATAATACAAGTATTGTCAACTGTCCAAGCTACTAGGATACATTGCACTGTATACCTCAAGACAACAATCAGAATCAAAGTAAATTAAAACTGTGACATTTTGGGAACTTACTTTTTCAGTGTTTTGTAGGGATTGACTCATCATGAGACTACTCTCTTTAAGTTGCTGAGCCAACCCAACCATTTCATCTGTCAAATCATCTTGAAGTTTTCTGATAGAGAAAGGAATAAGCATTAGCAATAATGAAGTATCTGCGGTAATAGTTACAAACGATATCTAGGTCAAGTAGAAGGCAATCCTAAAAAAGAATGATGAAAGTTCATTTCCCCTAAAAGGAATTAAATTGTGGATAGTCTACAAAAAACAAGGATATGGTAAAGGTAGGTTAGGTTACCGACTGTTCAACTGCAATGGCGCAATACATATGTAATGTACATAAAATTATATACATCAATAAATAGAAAGAGACGTGTCTACATCAATCAGGAAACAAATAGGTATTTTCTTGCTCTCACTCTCTTATTATGCTCTAGTACTTCAACTTAGTTCAACAATGAGTTAAGATGTGGAAAATACCTGTGCTTGTCAATATGAGTCCGTGCTGCAGCATCCAATTTGACAGGCGCTGAATAATCAGTCTCAACACTATCACGAGGTCTATCTTCAATGTTTGATGGAGCGCTGTTTAATCAAAAAATGAAACAAAGTAAGACCAAACACATATCACCAAAAAAGCCATAGTAAAGAAACCATAGCTCCTTACACAAATCTCCTCCTCAATCCTGGAGAAGTGGGAATAGAACTTTCTCCTACTGCTTTGGAAGGGCTTTCTTTGACAGAAGTAACAGAAATAGGTTGCAGAGTTTCTGGCAAAACTGACTCTGACTGGAAGTTTTCCAAGAGAAAAGTTAGATGGAAATGAAATACCCATATAAGATGCATGAATTTGTAATTCAAAATCAGCGAAATGGAACAGTTTCATAATGCTGGGGATCTGAACTAAAACCCATGTTCATTCAAGTGTACTTTACTAAAACTTAGAAAAACCTGAATATTATTTGTTTAACATGCAAAATTGCCAATACAGAACAAAGCTGAAGTATACACGCACCACAGGGGCAGCCAAGTTGGCAGCAAGGGCTTCAATCTTCTCTGAATAATCATTCACCTGAGCTTTTGAAACTCTATATAAACAGTCACAGAAAAAAAAAAAAAAAAAAGATTCACAATGTTAATAAATTGAGTAACTTAGAACAATTCCTCCACATGAACATCACTAGCAGATCATGTATAGAAAAATATGAAATTATGCACATTATGAGTCTAATATCTATTTATCAAGAAAAATATATTTACACATCAACACTTCGTGAAGTTCAAAAAAAAATGACGACTTAGAATATTCAGGTACCAATATCAATTTTGTTATATCTATCAGGATATCTACAATCTTTGAAGACTAAGATATCCCTTTTTTACAAATATTTTACTCCTTGATCGGACCTGCCTACATTATTATTTTTTTGTCATTGCATTGATGTCTTTATATTGAATTTTTTTAGATTTCTTCTATGGCTTTAGTTTCTTGAAATGGTTCTAGCTTTCAGTTCTTCAAATGAATTACATGTCTGATGCTATAAAAGGCCAGCACAATAATCCGAAGGAGCTATATCTACCTAAGAAGGCCTCAAATGAAGAAATCAATACACAATCATTCCTCCTGAAATGGCTTTAGACGACCTTCACCTATTATCTCCAGTGCTTATAATGCATTATTTACAATTTCCCTTCAATCTTAGGCTCTATTTGGTTCATTGGAATGAAAGGGAATGGAATGGAAATGTGATTCCTTAAATTTTCCTACGGAATGATAATTCCCTTAAAATGTGTAACATGAATCCATTTATAATGCATTTATCATTATTATTTTAGTCTAACCAACTATGAGAATGAATATTTTGATGGAATGATCATTCTATTCTAGTCTAACCAACTATGAGAATGAATACCTTGATGGAATGATCATTCTATTCCACTCTATTGCAATGAACCAAACACTACCATAATACTACACAATTCATGATTGAAATTGCAACGTCAAAGATCATCATTTTGAAAAAGATACACAAAGAAAAAAATTTTGAATTTACTAGGAGAGTGAAACATCAGGTCCCTCTAGAAGGATATGTAAAAAGCAATTCAAAATGTTCACGACAATTATATGACGGACATGACAGTGTGCACTATGCAGTGCCTCTCTAATAATCCAATAGTACAAAGAAAAAAAAATAAAACTTTGAAAGAAAAGAGTACTGACCTTGGTAATCCATCTGAGGTTCTCTCTTCAGCTAGTTGTTCTAATTGTTCTCTTAGTGTAGCAACATACTGCAACAATGCAAATATATAATAAGTATGGCATGAATTCGTAAACAAAAACACAACAAACCAAATTCTTTTGCCAAATCAATAACAAAATATATATATATATATATATAACAGCCAATGCACAATGCCAATCAATTAAGGCATTTTAACATGCTCTAAAACGATTTAAAAAATAATAATAACAGAAACATCCCCCAAGAAGGGGGAGTTGTAACTGAGTAAAAATCTATATATACATAAACATGCACGCACATATATAGAGAAGATAGAGCACACAAACCGTTCCCAAATCAACAGTTTGAGTTGAAAGATCCGTAGACGTACATGTATAAGCTTTGCTTGATTTTGTTGATGAGATGCAGCAGCAAGCAACCTCCTCAAGTTTATTTCTATTTTACTGATCCCCATTTTCAAAATCCTAAAACATTGGATTAAAGCTCATATCACTATTGACAGAATCATAGAAAAATAATTTCCAAATAAAGAACAAACTAATATAAGAGGAAAAGATGAAAATTCTACATTAGCAACTCTAATACTGTGCAAGGCATTTTTATTTTGCCTAACTACTGTAGCTAGTGTGTGTTTATTTAGCTACACATTGAAACTATATTTTTTTTTTTCTTTTTAACTAACTTACCCAAATTTGAAAAGAAAATTGTTGTACCCAAAATAAAAAAATGCTACCTTTTCTTATGGCACCGCTTAGGCACCTAGTGCTGACATGGATGTTGACAATTTTTTTTGAAAAAAAAGGGGTGATAAAAATCAATCTAATCCCCTCACAGAAGAAGAGTCTAGGATTCTACTTTCAAGGCTAGATAAAATCTGGGAACAAGAAATTCTGAATTGGCATCAAGGATCAATTGGATAAAGTTAGGGGATAAAAATACTCAATCCTTTCATCTCACTAGTTTAGGATAAAATGGTGACAAATAGTGAAGCTTAAAGATTATGAGCAAATCGAAAGCTGAAAAAGTAATCATAACAAATTCCCAGAATACAACATTTAAAAAAAAATAAAAAATAAAAAGTCGCCAGTCCAATTCGATCTCGATCTCGGTGGGGAGGTGGGTTTGGGTGGATGGGATCTGAGCAGTTGCAGAGACAGAAGGAGAAGATCTGAGAGAGAGAGAGAGAGAGAGAGAGTTACGTACATGGTTGGAGAGAGAGTTGAGAGGTGTGTTATCATAAATTAAAAATAGTAATAATAATCAGTGAGAAAATTTAGATATAATTAGAAAAATGGGATAAAATGAAGAGAATACCTTTTGAATGAAAGCTTGGGATGTTGCAGAGAAGGTAAGGGATTGAGCAAGTCTGTCTCCCCAAAAAAACCCCGATGAACCGAGCCCAGAATTTCCACTATTTGGCAATTTCGCCTTTTTTATTAAAATAACTAAAAGATTTAAAAATCAAAACCAAAAATTTAAAAAGTCAATTCTCAAAAGATAATTTATTTATAATTTCAATGAATTTTATTTTTACTATCTAAAATATATCAGTTATATAATTTTTTTAGATGGGATTTATAGGAGAATTTTTTTAAGGTCACTAATGTTAAGATTTTATAAGACGTCGTTTTGGCCATTTGAGCCACTTTTGTTCTGTACTCAAAACGACGTCGTTTTGAGTCATTTGAGCCACAAAATTTGAGCTACGTAGCATTGTCGTGACTTAAATAAGATAGTAATTTTTTGACTTTTTAACTTTTTTAATATATGCCAAACAAGAGTTTAAAACTTGGGATGTGAGTTGACTTTTTTGGTCTTTTGGTTATTTTAATTTCAAACTAATAAGTCTTATTTGAGATAGATTTTTAAAATTTTTTAATTTTTACGACACGAAAAATAAAATAATTATGAATTTGATGTGATATTTTATCTTATTTAATTCAAATAATCTATTTTGTTTTATATTACTATTTTAGTCCAACGACTGTCAAACGAATGTTGACTTTTTGAGATGTGTATTTTTTTGATATTTTTTTTTGTATCTATTTTTATTTTTAGTGAATTTTTTTTTAAAAAAATTAGGTTTTTCATTTAACTTGACAAGACGAATTGAAAATCATATTTTTTTCAAAAAAATTCAAAAAAAAATTAGAAAAGACAAAAATAAACTAAAATAAGTAATTTCTTTTTACTTATTTTCGTTCTTTAGTGAATTTTTTTTTAAAATTTTTCAAAAAAAATATATTTTTTAATTCGGATCGATAAGATGGACCGCAAAAAAAAAAAAAAATTTGATATAATTTTGAATTTTTTTTTATTAAAGTCAAAAAACTTGAAAAAATAGGTGATTGTTTTTTTTGGTTACCAAAATATTCATATTAAAACTTGATAGGATTTAATAAGTAATCTTGAGATAAAAATAGAACTTATTGATAATTTTTTCAAAATTAAATGCATCAAACATTAATAATCATATAATAAAATCACAAATATTGTAATAAATGGATGATTTATTTGAAAAAACATATGTATCTTATATACAAAAAATTATAATTAATGTTAGATCAACTTAATTTTTTAAATAAACAATTTTATAAGATAAATTATTTAAATCATCAAAATAGTAAGTTAGCTCCATAAATCAACTTCACTGTAACATTGAAATTTGTAAGGGTAAATTACACAGATAATCCTTGCATTTTATTTCTATGTATCATTTTAGTCTCTGTAATTTCAATTATTTTAATTTTGACTCTTAATTTTAGATTTGGTGTCAATATAATCTAATTGATAATGTCGATTAAGAGTTTTAGAAGAAAATAATTGCTGAGTTGATCAATGAGTTGAACAAGATATAATTTTGCCCATAATTATATAATGTATGCCACTTATATACACATTTTCCATTAAAAATATTAATAATTGTAATCAATTAAACTAAATTGAGATAAAATCATACATTTATGATTCAAATTAAACTAATTAAAATTACAAAAATCAAAATAACACAAAGAAAAGTATAGAGACTACCACTATAATTTATCTAATTTTTACTTTTAACAAATCTAAATTCTAAAGATAATACGGATAAATACACCTTCCTCGATATGATGAACAAAAAATCATTTAAAAGTACCATCCGAAAAAAAAAAAATTATAAAAAAAAAAAAAAAAAAAAAAAAACTGCTTTAAAAGCCCGCATTTGTATTATGGGCCTTTTTTTGTAAGGGAAATATATTAGAAGTTTGCACTATTTTATTTATTTATTTATTTATTTGATAAAAGATTATTTACACTATAAAAAAAATTACGTCTAAACAGTTATATTTCAATAATTACAGAAGCCCAATAACATCTCATAATGGAGAAAAATAACTCATGTAATAATTCATCAATATAAGAAAGAGTCTCATTCTAAGAAAGAAATGAATAATACAACAAAAAATCTGATAATAAATGAGAAATTATTAACACATTACTAGAGTTAATTTCTTACACTTATCATGCCAAATTATAACATTGACACAATTAAGCAGTTTTATTTTCTTTCAATTTCACAATCAGTTTTTTGAATTTTTTTTGAAAAGATAGAAATTAGTTTGACAAAATAAGCACTAAAAAGATATTTTTAAATTTTGTAAAAATTATTTTCACTCTAAAAATTGTAAAATCATATGAAAATGATAAGCGTTATTTATTTATTATTATTTTTTTTTTTCACTACATTAGTTTTAAAAATAAAAGTTTCAAAAAACCAAACAGAATAAAAACTTTTCCTATTATTTTGAGCATATTTTCTCAATAAGACAGTAAAATGCCGATTGCCTAGTAATTTAACTTTGTTTGATTTTGAGTTTTTAGAAATAATTTTGGAGTTTTTAAATTTTTAGTTTTTCATTTTTGTTGTTTTTAGTAAACTTTTTTCATAGTCTAATCATTTTTTTTTTTAATTTTGTAGATACATTTAAACTAAATGCACTTAAAAATGAAAATATTTGTGAAGAAATATAAAAACAATTAAATACAAACAAAAAATATATAAACATGCATTGAATTATATATTTTTTTGTATTTATGAATTTTTTTATACTTTTTAAGTATATAAATCTAGAAAATTTAAATATTTAAAAAATTTACTAAAAGTAAAAAATATATAAATTAATTTTTTTTTAAAAAAAAAAATTATTCTTTGAAAACTCTGAAAACCAAACAAATTTTTGTTTGGTTGTAGTTGTGATTTTGACAATTTTAAAGTTGATGGTTAAGATAAGGCAATTGGGTTAGTAATTCATACATTTGTCTCTTGAGATTGTGGGAAGGTAAAAAAATTTAGAGTTTAAATTGATAAATCGACTACAATCTTTTCGTAATAATCTAACTTACTAACTTCTAACATCTTATTAAAAAAAAAAAAATTTGTTGGATGAATGGGGGAACAAAAATGACCTGACCTGTTATGAGCCATATATTTACATGTGGTGACCATTTCCTGTCCCTTCCTTTATTTTAGTTAAGGTAATGTTACACTAATATTTTTTTTTTATGAGTTATTTATTTATAAATTTTTCATCACTTATTTATTTTATAATTAATTTAAATTATTTTTGTATATTTTAATAAATTTTATAGGTAATATAATTGTTAAAATATTTCTAATAATAATGGGATAAAAAGCCACATTGACATTGTGAATATTCGCATTATCAAATAATGTTCACATCAGCAAGTTGTTAAATATTCAAAAAATATTTATAAAAGTAAAATTACCCATAAAATACCTTAAATATAATAATTAGGATTTGATAAATCAAATGTCCAAAATAATAGGACTTATTGGAATATAAAAATATCTTATAAACTAATTAGGATACGGATACTTGAAATAGAATTTCCTAATAAATTTTCCTTTTTTTATATTACTTTTGGTATTTTGCTTCATGTGTTAACGTTATATTAAAGATAATCTCAAGGGGTTGGTTAGTGGGTGCAACTTAGGGCCCAAGGCCCTGTCTGTTTTCAGAGGTAGAATATAAGAGATTGATAGTGAGGGGATTAAAGTAAAATTGTATTTATTTTTATGGTAGTTTTTAATGTGAAGATTGTTAAATTATTATTCTATAAAAGATATATAAAATATTAAACAAATAAAATTATCATTTTTACTTAACAAAAAATAAAAAAAAAACATTAAACATTAATGTTTAAAAAAAAATGCCCAACATGTAAATAAAAAAATAAAAAATAAAAAAACCTAATCGCATAGGACTAATTTCCTAATACCATTTCCATATCTTCCATCTCAATCCCAACTCCAAGGCCCATCCTAATCCCATGGAATTATGAATCTTCTCTCCATCTTCCAAAATAAACACAACATATAGTGGGTTCTATCTTCATCTCAATCCCAATCCCAATCTCAATCTCATCCTTATCTTCCAAAACAAACGAGACCTAAGGGTATTTTTCCTTTAGGTCTGAAGTTCAAACTCCCATTAGGAGCAATCTATTCCTTGAGGTCACACTTGTGGGTTTTGCTTGAGATTTATCCGATTCATGTGAAGGGAGTGCTTTGCATGGGTTTCAAAATTAGTCGAGATGCATGTAAACTGATCCGAACACCTGGCAAAAAAAAAACATTATGTTAAAGATGGATTAGATATGAGTGTCGCTATTCATTACATCAATAATGTATTACCAAAAATGATATAAAAAGACAATAAATATAGCATTGCTTTATTTTTATTTTTTTTAGTTAAGAAAGCAGCTTGTCTGCAATTCAAACATCCATGTAGTTCATCCTTTGTGGGCTCACCTGTGATTTGTCTCAATAATTTAAACTATTTATTTTGTACAGAGCGATAAGAAGATCATTCTTATAAAAAAATCGAGTTGGATATCATTAAACACATGTTCAGATTAGTTTTGTTGTAAAAAAACAATGTATAGTCTATTATCGAAATTATGTATGTCGTTCAATTATTAAGAGAAATATGAATCAAGCATGTATTAAACGATATCAGATCAATTTAATTTTTTACATAAATGATCTTATCGACGATTCTTGTAAAAATAAACGAATTGAATTATCAAAATAGACTGGAGTGAGCCGACAAAGGGTGAATTGCACTGTGCCGTTCAAAATTTGGACTACAGACAAGCTGCATCCTTAGTTAATCCCAAAACATTGCTATGTCCATGAATTTGGTTTTTATTTTTTTAGTTCTGAAAAAAATTGATGATAATTAATTAAGACTAATTTAATGATCATTTTTTTTAATGGGATGGTGCAAATTATGGAGGTATTTTGAGTAATTTAGAAATATATATAAAAATTTATTTGGCAAAAAATCTTACAATATTATGTTCTCTTTATATGTAGTAATACCGTGTGTAATTCAAATAAATAAAAACAAAATAAAAAATTTATTATATATTGTGTGTTTATTAAAGTGAAATAGGGTTTTTTTTACCTAACTTACATCTTAGATTTGAATTGTATTATCTTCTCTATCTAAAAAAAAATGTTTTTAAAACAAATAAAAATAAATATATATTTTAATAAAATAAATCATACACACAGACATTAAAGTCATTTTACTTTTTCTAAAAAATAATGTTATATGTATCAATTGGTGTACTAACTAGTGTACCAATTAATGATGTGTCATAATTTAAGAGGTTTTTAAAATTTGTAATGTAATTAATGAATGGATCAATAATAATGTCATATCTAGTGTTGGTACACTAGTTAATACATGCATGTAGTACCACCGTTTCTAAACGCCTTGTTTTAAAGCCAAGTGATAAACTACAACCTCATTAAGAACCTTTTAAATAGATTTTTTAATTATATATTTATTGTAAGATTTTTTTGAACATCTCATTACCGATGCCTTTTAATAGAAATCTAGATTAAGGCCCCGTTTAAGAATATGCTACTTTAGTAATTTTTTAACTTTTATGAAAAGATTTGTAAAAAAAAAATAAAAAGAATGATGTGACGATTTATAGTGATTTTTTGGCTAAAATAATTTATCCCCAAACAAGGCCTAAAATTGAAAAACAACACTTACAGAATGGATTTTCAAAAAATTATGAGGAGATGATTTCAATTTGGGGGGCATTTATCCACACAAAGTATGAATTAACAAAAATTTCAACTAACAAAAAGCAATAACATAAACTCTCTCTCTCTCTCTCTCTCTCTCTCACTCTCTCTCGCGCGCGCACACACTCAAAAGCAAAATTGTACATTTCATATTCCATCCGATTCAACATCTCTTCCCCACACTGCACTTATTGATTGACCAATTGAAGAAGACAAGAGGGTGAATGGTTCAAATAGTCTTCCATCATAGAATTATTTGGAAAATAGATTGTAATCAGCAGGATTGTTCTATAGAAGAAAATCCAAAA
Source organism: Camellia sinensis (assembly GCF_055761805.1). NCBI lineage: Eukaryota > Viridiplantae > Streptophyta > Magnoliopsida > Ericales > Theaceae > Camellia > Camellia sinensis. The sequence goes on along the minus strand of NC_138975.1, from coordinate 42,301,519 downwards.
ACATGCTGGGATTCTTTTGAAGACTTCATATTCTCCCACTCTTCAACAATATTCAGCAATCCAAACATCATCATCATAATCATCATCGTCGTCGTCATCATCATCTTCCCTCAAATTTTAATGCTAAATATCTACTAGCAAAAACATAATAACGATGGCAATGATTAAATTAACTTCAATATTCACGACGAAATTTAACTTCAATAGTCACAACTCAACAAAAGATACAACTTACTGAAACATCATCCTTCAACTTTCATCCTCCAACAGGCTCAAGTTTCTAAGATGTACAAGCATGATGATAGCTAAGTTAGGATACCTGCCATTAAGATTTTTTTACAGCAAATCACCGAGCAAGGAAATCAGGATGTGCACCACACCATGCAAGTGCCAGCACAAGTATATATCGCCATTATATTTTTCAAGGCTACTCTGACAGTGCTTCACTGAATGAGTTCTATTCAGTAGTTTTCAAACCCAACAAAAAAGGGAAACAAAATTCAAATTTAGTGTGCATACAGAGAGTATAAAACCAAAATTATCTAGCTCAAATTGAACACAAATCTCTCAATCCGTCTTTTCTATCTAATCAAATCCCTCAATCCAAACAGAGGGTTAATGTCACTATTAATAATACTAGTTATACCAAAACAAATGGCCAAATGAATATGTAAAATGGAACATCAAAATGATACCCAAGAGGAAAAAAAAATCCAAAAAAGTTATAATTTGTCAATTTGAAACTTGATTATAAATTGAATACAAAAAGGGGAAAAATAATCTGATCATTGTTGCCAACAAGAAGTGTAATCAGGCAATTGTAACCAGCACGAGCACTCACAGCTGGAGCAGCCATCATGAATATGTGGAACCAATGTAAACCTTAAAAAAGTAAATAGGTAGCCTGTGCACAAACAATAGGGTAATGCATAAACTAAATCCATTCATATGTAGAGATATAGATATATTTACATATCTATATATAATTTACCGGATGAACATATAATGGTACACTGCTTCAAGTCTCAACCACAACAAAATGGCAGAATTCAATGCAGCGATGTGGAACTTCAAATCTCATTTGTCAGAGTGAAAAAGAGAACTCAAACTTGCCTACATATGACAATTTTTAATTCATGGCCTCCATGTATTCACAATGAGATAATTCAATAAACAGAGCTTAATTACAAGAAGCAAAAGAATAGGGCAACTGTATGTTGAGTCAGTATCAAAGGAAGGCATCCTTAACCAGTCCACACTCATCCTTATACCCATAATTACTTTGCAACAGCCAATTTTTCCTTATACAATTTCAATAGCTCAGGAGCTTCTTCCTGATGACAGTTGACAACCTCTGTTAGGAAAACCTTTTCAGTATACTTCAGCATAGTTGCCAAGGTAATATCATTGTTCTGAATCAAACCTTTCGACAACAAAACTTGATAAACTGCACACCTTGGAACAATCCTCTTCTCAAAACTCATTGAAATAAACCACGGCCTTCTTGCAACAAGGAAAGACCTCCAACCCATTTTATTGACAAAAAAGTCCATCACTCTCACGATCTTATGCTCGGACGCCATCATACACCATGGATACTTCCCAAAAGCCACAAGAATGTCATCCTCAGACAAGCCCCACTTCTTATAAACCTCAACCTTCTTCCCCCAAGTTGATTCACTCATTGACTTCAATGCATGAACCGCTAACACAAAATTCGATTTCGAAGGATTAAAACCCATTTTCTTTACCTCATTCACAATCTTTCTAAGCCTATCACTAGTCAAAATGAATGCTCTAGGCATGAACTTTAACATGAACAAAATTTTTGCATCTGGCACATTGGCTTCTCTCAAAATTTCAACATTGGGTACTGCACAATTTTGAAGATCAACTAAAAGAAGCCCAGCATTGCGTTTAATAGCAGAGATTGTCTCCTCTTCGGATTGTATAAAACTTTTAAAGAAATTGAAAGATGGGATTATTTGGTTTTCCATGCTTCTTTTTAAAACAGCTGGAGCTGAAGATAGTATTTTGGCAACATCAGTGCTCGAAACACCTTTAGACTTGAAGAACTGAAATTTGGGCAAAAGGGTTTTCTCCGGATCACATAAGATTACCGGAGGATACCTCCTGACGAGATTTGAGATCTGGGTTTTGGTGAAGCCGTGGTTCTCGAAGAATGCGAGGACAGAGTCAGGTTTGTTTGGAGTTTCAAATTTGACATAATTTGATGCTGAGAGAGCCTTTTCTAGAGGAAACCCACACGAGTTTATGAAGTAATTCACTGCGAATGAGTGTTGATTTGGAGTCGTTTCGAGTGATGATGATGAAAATGTGTGGATTTGAATGAAATAGAGATTATTGTAAGTAGATGAACAAGCTCTAACAGATGACCTTACATGGTGTAAAGTTCTGCAAATTAAACTAGACATCGATTGAAATTTTAGCCTAAGGAGTAGAGAATTACCTGTTCTGTAGAGGAAATCTTCACAATCTTGGAACTTTTCCCCCCCTAAGACCTTCTTCTTTCATGAACCCTAAATTATTTTTAAGGTAAATTACACTGAGCACCCGAAATTTGGCAAAAATACAATTAACCTATAGTTTTAACATAATTATGTTAAATTTTTTTTTTAGTAACATTATATTATGAAGATGCGCACCTCAATAAGTTGTGCACATCATATACATATTTATTTTAAGCCATTAGATTTTTACAAACAACAATGCTAGGTATCATAAAAAACCTTTTATGAAAATAATCATGAAAGCTTTGTGATCCTTGAATTACACTTAGAATAAAACACCACACACTAATTAAGGTAATCCAAAGATCATAAATCTTTCATGATCATTTTCATGAAAAAAATTTCATGATCCCTAACTTTTCTCTTAATCTCAACCACTGAATAATTTGATTAGAAATCTTGAGTACTTCTTCAACCGATTACCATTTTTACAAATTTCTTCACCGATTGTTCTCTTTCCAGCTGAGCTCTTCACATTGTTTTCCCAAAGCCCCCTTTGTTTTTGAGACACAAATCCGACACTCTTCTTCGCCCTCGAAGACCATCCCAGCGAGCACGACCTACCATCGACTTCGCCTCAACGTAAGACTCTATCTTTCTGCAACTTTTTTCTCTCCTCATTTCTCCATCTCCATTCTATGAAACCTTAGACCGCAATCCCCTTCTTTGAAACTGCCCTTTTCACGTTTGTGAACTCACTGGGTTGGTTTATAAAATTAAGAAAATATTAGGTTTAGGTTTTTTATGTTTGTTTGCTTTGGTAGTTGTTTTGATTCCATTCTTTGAAATCCCCTTTTGTTAACCCCTATTTCCTGTATCGATTCTTGTTTCCCACTGTTCAAAATATCCCTTTCACGTTTGTGAACTCACTTGGAGTGGTTGGATTCTAAATTTAGGAAAAGATGATATGAATAGCTTTTGTTTGTAATGTTTGTTTGATTTGGTAGTTGTTTTGACTCCATATATATAGATATATATCTTGAAATTTTGGTTGAGTTTGTGAAATCTGATGTGTGGGCAATTGAATTTTGTACTCATGTAATTGATACGAGATTGTAATTATTTATTTATTGAAATCTGTTTATGTTTCTAATTCTTCGTTTCTTCTTATGTTATACTTCTAGTAATGGTGCTTTTGGGTTATCATTGAATGTAATATTCCCCTTCTGGATTAGTAGTTGCATATTTTACCTATACATTTCAGGATTTTTATTGATTGATGTAGAATTCTTCTCATGATTGGATGTTGTCGGTGCATTATCTATGCACATATTCTTTTAATAGTAATTTTATATTTGTTTGAAATTTCATCAGATTGAGTAGGTTCTTATTAACATTCAAATCGTCTTTTTAGTACTAAGAATCTCCAACGCTCAAAAAATCATCCGTAAGCACTAAGAGTTGAAGAAAACTTTCTTCCGTATTGTTCTTGTTCTTTTTGAACATGGTAGAGAGGGGAAAGAGGTTGTTCGGACTCAAAACACCAATGTCGTGAACAAGCCCACAATGCCCCTTCATCTTGGCCAAGCTGGTGAACTCAGAACTACCCTCCCTCATCAGAAACTGAACTCAAACTTCCCTGTTTCAACTACTGTACCCAAATCTCAAAATTAAATCATCAATCTCTGCAAAAGTGAATAATTTTGAAATTTTAATTGTATCCAACAATACAAGACAAAATCATTTCAAAATAATCTCAAACTAAACTGCATTTGAGCAATGAGTATGTGTGGATCAAAACATGTTCACACACAAAATTGTCACTTTTATTTATGTAAGCACTCCAGAAATTCTAGGAATCATCATAATGAGTGGCACATTAGTAAACCACATTTAGTGATTCTAGTAATACAAACAGGAATGATTCTAGTAATGTAAACATGAGGTACTTCACTTGAGGTGATTTCAATCTTCTCTGTCCTCATTGATCTCTTCAAGAACGACCACAAGAGCAACTATGAAGGCGTCGTCCACGTTTGGGTGCACAGTCACCACAAACGTAGCTTTTCCAAGAACAAAGCTTTGAACACTGTGTTTTCTGTGCATCTACAATTAAACAACCATTAAGAAAAACAACCCCTTTAAACATATATGATAGAGATCAACTACTTGGGTGCCATTTGGTTGTCTCAGAAACATGATTTAAGCCATTTTAAATTATCTATTTTTTGTAATCAAATCATTAGGGTCCATTTCATTAACAAGATAGTGATGGAAAATGCAAGAAAGAGAACAGAAAACAAACAAACAAACTTTGTAGTGTATGCTAAGCAAAAGAATTCTGAAAGTAAGTGTTGAAAAATGAAATATTTCATACAATCTTAAATTTCTGAACCCAGGTTTTGGTTTCCCACAAAATTTGCATGGAATTTTCTTTCCTGGGAAAGTGGGGAACGATTATCATGTTTTTCAAATTTGCCCATAGTTTCAATGAAGACGATTAAGTATAATCGAAGAATTTTCTTACAACTTCCTACTTTTCAAACTAGAAAACCAAAATTTCAAATCATTTTTCTTGAAATTTTTTCGTCCTAATCAAATGTAGGCAAAAAATTCATTTCTAGTTTCAAATTTTTTTTCATTTTTTCTTCTTTCTTATTTCTTTCATTTTTTCTTCTTTCTCCTTTCTTTCATTTCACTTTCAATCATCATTTTATTTCTAATCAGACAGACCCTTATGATGGATTTAGTTGTAAAACTGACACAACTAAAAAATATATATTCATTTGATAAACATTAAGTAGGTTTTATTTCTTTTAAAAAACATTGAATTGCTTAATCTAAATTTGGGAGATTGAAATCTGTTTTGAATAACCCCAGCTGACTATTTTAAAATAAAACAATTCGTGCAACCAAACAAGGCATTAGATGGGTTTGATCTAAGGCAAGTTCACCTGGGCAATGATGGTTGGAGTATTTCCAAGATGTATGGCACATGATCTCTCAAGCCAACTTCCCTTAACCTTGAAATCACAAACTTCTTCTTTAGTATTGGCAGCCAAGAACGCATCTAATTCGGTCTTGAATTGGATAAGTGACGACTTCTTAACACTGAAAAGAAGATCTTTGGGGTCTGAGCTCTGTCCCCTGAACAATTGCCACCTCCTATGTGTAGTCAATATCTAAAAACCAACGTCAACAAAATTGAAATATACCATTGCTTTTTTTTTTTTCGTTCTTTTGGGATAAGTAAATGTTTTTTTTATTATAATATTGCTCAATGTTCAAGACACAATCCAAGGGGGTAGAGCAACACAATGTGAAAACAAACTCTAGCTCAAAGAGGAAACAAAATCAAGAACTAGACCAAAAACCAAGAATCAAGGTCTCAATTAATAAAAGAAATAGCTTCCCCAAACAAGGCTTTTCTTATACCAAACCTTACCTTTTTTACTTTAACTTCTAATAATTGTAAGAGTCAACTTTTCATGCTTGGATAAGTCTCAATACCACCCTTCCATCAACCCTAAGCGATTGGCCTAGTGGTAAAAAATTGAGGATAAAATACAAGTTCTCGAGTTTGAGTCGCCCAAGGTTTGCCCAGTCGTTAACTTTAAGGCCCCGAATTAGTGGATGTGCATGGAAATAATACAAATTTCAGTAATTTCATTCTTACCTTTGTTTTGTTTTACGTTGGGATTGTGGATTTCTTTAAGTGTTGAAACTGAGAAGCTTGAGGGAAAAAAGAATTTATTGAGGGTTTGAATAACTTGATCTCAATTAAAATTTCAAAATAATCTCTAAAATAAGATCTTGAAGTTGTATCTTTGTGAGCCTTGATGCGTAGAGCGTTCTTGATGTGAGATAACGTGGAAGGATCAACACGTGGTTGAAATGCTTGATGATTCAAAGTATTGAGAGTTTTTTGGCGATAATTAAATTAGCATTTAATTAATTTACATTTCTAGAAAAAAATAATTGTCAAATTCTAGAACTACACTAATTCTAAATATTCCCCCTAGTGATATATTTACCTACCTCTCTAGCATACACTTTATTTTGATCGGTTGCTTATCTAGCATACACTTGAAGTCATGTCTAGGATGATTCTTGTCCATTCTTCATTTACAAAAGTGTTCTAATTCTTTGTATACACTACTTTTATTGAGGGCTTCCTACATTTATGAAATTATATTGTTTGCAGTAATCTTTTGATACTGGAATTTAATGTAATGATGTTTGTATAGCATATGCTTTTTAATAACGGATGCATAAGAAGACAATTTAAATGTTTTACTTGGAAAATTAGTTTTCCTTACAAGCTACTGGATCCTTGACTAGGATCTGTTTCAGAACCTATTTTGCAAAAATATTAGAATTTAACAATTTTATTAGCTGTCATTATTGTCATCATGAATGATCTTGATAATAAAATTCTGAAATTTTATGAGAGTATGATTTTTATGATGCTCAAATGACAACATCAGCTTTTTTAAAAGGCTTTATCAAGGTCAGAAAACCTAGTAACAAGAATCAAATAGTCAGCCTAGTTAAAAGCAACTCATCTTCCTCTTTGACAGAGAAAAGTACTAAGAATTAAACTAAGTTATGATTTTTAAGTAAACAACAATTCTACATAATCAGGAAAAATACTCAGAAAAATGTATTAAAATACAAATTTTTCACAGATATGCTTATACAATCTAAACTACACCTTGTACTATTAAATAAGACAAAAAAAAAAAAAAAAAAAAAGTGAAAGAAAGAAAGAAATGTGCTTTGCTTTTATGACGCTGAAAACAACATATTTCCTTAATGTTATGTTTGGATCATGGATTTAGTTAAGGATTTGGAAAGAGAAAGGGAACAAGAGTGTGAAATGCAGTCATATTTAATTCACATTTCACCTACATTTATCTTTTTTCTTTTAAATCTCTACTCAAATCCATGATCCAAACACAACATAATGGTTCTATGAAGATAAGAAAACCCAATAACAATAATCCAAATCTAATAGTCAAATAGATGAATAGGCTGGATACTGAGTTATCAAAAAAATAATCCAAATCTAATAGTCTAATAGTCAAATAGTGTATATTGAAAGTTGCTGTTGTGGGGCCACATTCTAAATGAATCTTGACTATTGATGTGAAATTTAGGAGAGTTTTTTTATTATTATTTTTCTTGGAATCATAGCATTGTTATTTTTGGTTTACTTGACTCACGTGACACGAGATACTAATTACTAAATTTTTAATACTTTTTATTCTCTTTTTAGTATCTTCTACAAATTTTTATTAAAATTCAAAATTTAAATACTGCCTAACGATATTTATTCTTTAATTGAGTGGCATGACATTGGCATGTGTACTAAACTACTAATAGAGATCGACCAAGTGTATAGATTATAGAGAATCACAACACCGTTTTAGTGTTTTTATTACCCAAATAAGCTCAAATGCATATGGGTTTCACTATTAGCTATGATAAATATTGCTTTTTCATATGGCTCTCCAGCTATGCCAATATCTTTGGTGGTATTGAGTGCAAAACCACCAAAGGGTTTGTGCACCTGGTAGCTCTTTTTGGTGAAACCATACGTGGATCCTATATGCATCCCAAAATCATTTCTTGTTCAAGAAATATCCTCCTTCATCAACCACATTGGATCCCATCAATGTTATATTCAGAAAGGAAAAAAAATTAAAATTTAAAATATACGGATTAAATTTATTGAGTATGATTCAAATTATATAAAGTTTAAATCTGTATAACAGGTGACAAAAATTAAAAAAATCTAGTTCCGTGTTATATCCCATGCAGCTTATTTAACCATTTTTAAGATATTTGATGGTCCATTTTTTCATCACTAAGATTTAGACAATGTAATTGAAAGGTAGGGCAACATTTGACCCACCCTTATGGAGTGAACTTTTGATACCTGTAATCATTGGTAAACCACAGGTATGGGTTAAGCCCAAGAGACACTAATGAGAGTCAAACTAAGATGTCTAGGTTTACAGTTCATCGCAGGGTCTAACCTTATACTGCTAAACTACTGGTGTCGGCTTTTATAGTTCATCTTGGGTAGAAAAGCAAGCTTGTAATTGTGGTGGTGAAGATTGTATATTCAAATTCCAATTCAATTTTTGTTATATCTGTTTACCTTGTTCTTTGACAAAGACTTCCAACTTATCTTCTATCATGCAAAATCTCCAATATGTACAAAGCTTATCCTTTCTTGTTTGTCAATATTAGATGGTGAAAGTCGTGAGAATAAATATTCACCCCAAATAGTGAATATGAACTTCAAGACCATAAAGACCAAAACACACGTGAGTTTCTTGTTTACACCTTAATGTTACCAACCACACGAACGAGTGTGTTTTTGAAAAATTATTTCTTTCCCTACTTAACCAAAAAAATCCTTATATTAAATTAGCAAAGTGAGTCCTAGTTGCTGTTGTTTATAATTAATCAAGAATTATAACCAAATCCATAGTTGCTATCATTTGTAATTGCTCACTTTATGATATATAACTTCATCTAACTATGACATATGGACTGAAGCTTGCTCAAAACATTTGGAAAATACACTCCCACAATTTTTTTTATTTTTATTTTAAATTGTTTTGGAAAATAATAAACTAGCACACAAGGAGAAGAAAATTATGTGAATGTGCTTTGCTTTCTATGACACTGAAACCATCATATGTCCTTAATGTTATGTTTGGATCATGGATTTAACTATGGATTTGGAAAAGGAAAATGAAAAAGATGTGCAAAATAATAATTTTCGTACATAGATTTTTTCTTTTCTCGCCATAATCATTACTTTCCTTAAGTATTGTCTTCTTTACTAACTCTATTTCGATGTTCTACTTGTGTTTGTCATAGGTCCTCAATTTCTCCATCTTAACGTAGAAGTAAACCTATACATCCTCCATCCCTTCCTCCGTAGCGGTTGCATTAGCAGGTCCACTTTTTAATTTATTTGCTTTTAATTAATAGCAGGGCACTAGCGGGTGTGCTATTTTATTTATTTGTTTCATTTTAATTCTTATTAGGGTACTTGCTTCTGTGTTTTTGAATTTCTTTGCTTTGAATTGGTAGCAGGGCACTGGCTGGTGTGCTTATTTATTTGTTTGATTTTAATGAATAGCGGGGCACTGGCGGGTGTGCTATTTTATTTATTTGTTTCATTTTAATTGATAGTAGGGTACTTGCTTTTGTGTTTTTGAATTTATTTGATTTGAATTTATAGCAGGGCACTAGCGGGTATGCTTATTTACTTGTTTGATTTTAATGAATAGCAGAGCATTGGCGGGTGTGCTATTTTATTTATTTTTTTCATTTTAATTAATAGTAGGGTAATTGCTTTTGTGTTTTTTAATTTATTTGCTTTGAATTGATAGCAGGGCACTGGCTGGTGTGCTTATTTATTTATTTGATTTTAATGAATAGCCGGGCACTGGCGGGTGTGCTATTTTATTTATTTTTTTGATTTTAATTTATAACAAGGCATTGGCAGGTGTGCTTTTTAATTAATTTATTTTATTTTAATTGATAGTAGGGTACTTACAAGTGTGCTTTTTTATTATTGGCGTATAATTGATAGCAGAGCACTGGCTGGTGTGCTTATTTGTTCATTTTCTTTAAAGAATTAATAATTGATAGCACAGTATTGGCGGGTGTGCTTTTTTGTTTTTTGTTTGGTTTTAGTTGATAGTAAGGTGCTTGCAGACCTGTTCGAATTTTTTTTTTTTAATTGATAACAAGGCACTGGCAGGTGCTAATTTATTTGTTCTGAAGATTTAATTTATAACAGCGCAATGGCAGGTGTGTTTTTTAGTTGATTTTTTTCATTTTAATTGCTAATAGGGTACTTATGAGTGTATATACGATGGATGAACCTGAAAGTAGTAGGCATAAAGAGGTCAATACTGAAATTGATGACCAATTTGCTCCAGATGGCAAGGATGATGTTGTTGATGTGAAAGAAGGGTTAGCTTCCCAAACCTATGATAGTTTACGAATGCTTACTAAGGAAGATGTGTTGCAAATGAAATTCAATTTAGAGGATGATGCTTATACTTTCTACAATGCATACGCTAAGGTCATCAGTTTTAGCGTACGAAGAAGTAGAAAAAGAATTAGTGGAGACAACAAATTTGTAGAGAGTAGGAAATGGGTTTGTTCAAGGGAAGGTGTAAGAGAAAAGAAATACTTGCAGCGTGTGGAACGGGTAAGAACTCCTAGGGCCGAAACTAGACTTTTTTGTAGTGCCACATTTTGCGTGCGTTATGACAAGACAGTTAGTTTGTGGGTGGACACCCCCACCTATAGGTTTTAATGACACTTTGTTTTCTTATGATTCAAAAAACTATGTACTAATAAGTCTCATAGTCCATACCATTCAGAACTAGTGAGGTTGCCAACAATTTCTTCATGGTATATGTGCACCCACATGATGTAACATACTGCAGGTCCGCAGTCCACCCTGTAAATGCAAAATGGTTTTGATTAGCACTTGACATGTATGTTTGCATAATGGTTATGGAGGATTTGTAAAAAATATAGTAAGGCTTATGAGTCGTCGCCCTGCCGTGGACAGACATCAACTGATATGATTGGTTGTGACGGATATTGGCCTGTTAACTTAGTGCATAGCGGTGATGACTCGCCAATAACGCGCACAATGTTCTCAATGTACTTCCTCTGTGTAGGGAATTTCACATCAGGCACCAACGAACATATGTGTGTGTACATTCATTTTTGGAATTTAACGCACGACAACAATTCATATTTGTGTACAATAAGAGTCACTTACTACTTCTTGTGCTTGGTCGATATAGGGGTCATGTATGCCTGTCCTTGGGCGCAATGAGTTATAATGCCTCCACAAATTTTCTTTAGCATCATACACAACTATCGTTCAGTGGAAGTCATGGTGCAATGGGAATAGTATGTATCTCTCTCCTTGGTAGTTTTTCACATGTGCATCAATATGTTTACTTCTTTTGCGAGGATGGTACTCTCGTATTACCTTCTGTACACATTAGACAAATAATTAATGGACTGTGAAGTTTCAAATTCACATTAGCAAAAATGGAATGATAGATTTTACCAAACACATGTTCCTGAAGATGAATGACGCTTCATTTGAAGTTGGGTTGACCACCTCTTGTTGTTAATGTAATAGTTCGACATATGCATCTATGAGCTGCACAAACATAAGGTCGTATTATATTATTTGTGGTGGGTGAACAATGTGTGTCCGTGGCTGTGGAGGTGTGTGTAGGCATAAAGAGTGAATCATCTTCGTAATGGCATACATTGCTGTGTATCGATTCCTCCTTGATAAGGTTCACAATATGATTAAAATACACGTATGTAAACTTCAAGTCTCCTTTCCACACAAGCAGCCTGTGCATTTTAAACAAACCAATGTGAATATTAACATTACACAGTTTTGAACAAATCAAATAAATAAGCACAGTGGTGAATATTTACAATTATGGAATGTGAATGTTGACATTAGGTGTTTGTACGGTCACTTACTCATCGCCTCCACTTTTTGCTTGTCTTGTTTGGACATCATGCTCCAGACTTTGAACTTGTTGGTCAAGGTCGATTTTTTTAGGTGCTTCCCTGGCGGGTGTTTGTCCACATCTTCAACCATTTCGACTGTATGGGGCTGTTTTTGGCCAGGTAAGTCTGGGTACTGAAAGTCAGGCAAGCAATACTCTTTTCGATCTTTCTCCTTTATACGCTTCACCCAAAAAGGTGGGCTGAGATTGTGTTGCATTGGGACAAGGGGTTGCTTCTGCGTCTCGGCCTGTGTGACAATGTGAACTAACTGGTCATCGTAAAGGTCCTGAAGAATTGTTTTCTCACATTCTAAGTCGATGACCAGCTGCGTTAAACGCTTAATTTCTTCATCTTTCTGCTCCATGCACTTTTTTATTTCAGTATTCATGTTGGGTGGGCTTGACTAATTGAACAATTTATGTTCAAGATCAGTTATGACTCTTGCCCTTAACTCCTATGAGAATTGAAGGTGTTTGTACTTTGCTTCCTACTACCTTATGATGCCCTAAGCCTTCTGATTTTCTTTGACAAGCATATCGATGATGTCGGGTTGGCTTATGTTTGCTATGACAATAGCTCTCTCATCATGTGGGTTGCTAAACGGAATGTGAATGTCCTCATTACTGTCATTTAGCTCAACTCCATCTCCAGAAAATTGGGAGTTGCTGCCATTGTGTTGTTCTTCCTTGATGTTAGAGAGGTTGGGAGATGTGGTGGCTGGTCTGGCTTCACCTTCAATGTTGTATGCCTGAACTTCTGTAATTCTGTTGGGGTTGCAAAGAGTTTGTTGGCATTAACCTGAAATGAAAAAGTTATGTTACTTAATGTATATATTTGGGTGGTATCATAATGTGAATGTTTTGATCAATAGTTGAAGGGCATACCTCATTAAAACCAATATCAGCCAAAGAGATGGTTTTCATCTTCTTTTGTAAAGCAGTCAGATCCCACGTGACACAGCGAGGAATGGCATTGGGCTTGTAAGGTTGTAGGATGGTTGTGTGCTCACACAACCAATACTTTAACAAAACAACAAAGACATATGTTATTTAGCATTTGTATAGTAATGTTAACATATGTGAACATTAATAACAGTGGCACTGTTGTGAACATTCACAGTAGTATATCATGAGTGAATATGAACACTCGCATCAGTGGTACAGATGTGAACATTCACACCTGTGAAACATAAGTGCATATAGACATTCACATCAGTGGTATAGATGTGAATGTTCACAGTTGGCATAGATAAACAACATTGAAGGACATGTGACTGTTATTATTTGAGAACATAGGTACTTACTATCAATAACATGACACAGTCGGTGACTTTTGCTGGCTTTTTGTCGTTTTGGGAAATGGAGGATGTCAACGTTATTCTAATTTGCTTGGCCCAATCATATTCTTGTATGTTTTTCAATGGGACCATATGCGCGTAGTAGCCCCATCCTATTGTCTCACCGCTTGTCGAGAAAAAAAGTTTTTGGCAAGCATACATCCAGACTAGCCGGGCGACTTCTTCGTTATCATCTTTCTTTTTGCCTTTCAATGCCTCGGTCAAAAGGGTGCGTATCCATTTTGAAGTCAACTGGCTGACATTTTTGCACCTTTTATAATGTCAGTCTTTGGTTTCGCACCATATGATATTTCCATTGGCTTGGTGCCATAGTCCACATCAAAAATTAGCTTGATGTCGTTGTCATGTATGTTCATCTTCTTCTCCCCAATGTAGAAGGCCTCTTTTGAAGCTCATGCACAACATCATCATCGTACTTCATGCATTTGTCAAGGACGATCTCACTGTTTCTCAATGCATCTAATAAATGCCAGAAAGGTGTTTGGCGCAGGCAGCCAAGCTGTGGTTGTGTGAATTTAGTGCTTTTCATTAATTTCACCAGTCCGGTCATGTAGTTGACATGCCGCATGTCAATATTGCTGCTAGCATTTGCTTGTGGGCTTTCTTCCTTGACATGGTACTCATCTCTTTTTCTCTTTGAGGTTTTCTTCTGTGCAATATCTGTAAAGTGGAGCATTTTAAAAAAATTAAGTCAAGGCTCATGTGATTAGAATAGTAGAACAGATGTGAACATTCACAGCATTGCCATTGATGTGAATGTTCACAGTTGTGTGCATGGGTGTGAATGTCCACAGTTTTGTGTATGGATGTGAATATCCACATCTGTACATGGATGTGGATGTTAACTGTGTCAGCACAAACACAATGTGCATTTTGTGTGAGTGTGTAAAAATCAATGTATATTTATATAACCATGAACAACATTCAAGAACATGTGGATGTTAACACAAACATATAAAAGGATGTTGTGAACATTTACAGTCCTAATTTGTATGGCAATGCATATTCTTATTACAATCATGCAATGCCAATCTTATAATACAACCTCAAAATTGAAATACAATTTGAAACATGAGATAACAAAAGTGATATATTTCCTCTAAACACAGTGGTTAATGTTCACAAAGTGTCTAATTAATTTACACATGTAATGAATGTTCACAACATAATTATGTATCACAACAACATCTAACACGAGGAATTTTAAATGTGAATGTTCATTACGGTTAATAACAACAATTTGATAGAGGGGGGGAATGATAGTGTCAATATTTGCATGGACTGTATTTCATGCTACTTTCATGTAAAATAATCAAGAATTGAAGGTTCAAGTTGTTGGATCACCATTAACAATCAACAATACCAACAAGGCAAACATTCACAAAAAGGGGAAAAAAATAACTACAATATTACAAAATAATGATTGGCCAAACATTTTCAATCCATGTGAATGTTCACAATTTTTAATAACAACAACAATTTGGTTTGGCCAACATTCTTCAAAACCATTTGAATGTTTACAGTTGTGAACACAACATAATGGCAACTGTAATGTTTTTGATTGAAAAAATCAATATAATTAGAGATTACGATTGGGGATTCAGATTAAAGGTTAGGGTATGAACAATATGGACTCCTATATATTGTAAGAATAGAAACCGGGGTTATTTGTGAAAGTTCACAATATTGTTTGTTGAAAAAGAGATTTAGCGTTTAAATACATGAATGAGTAGATTAGTTACGTTTTTTGCCCATTTCGACGGTTGCGTTGTCACAAATTGTTGTCGAAGGTGATTTTGACGAAGATAGACCTTATGGATGTTCAACAATGGTGATTCCACGATTTCGGCGACCGACGACGTAGGGATGACAAAGAAGATGATGAGACGATGCAACGATGCAACGATGCGATGATGGAACAAAAACAGTCTTCTGGGCGTTGAGACGACATGGAATACGACTTTGGATTTTTGGGATGGTGGAGATACTGTGCGTGATTTCTTACAAGAAGAGAGAGAAAAAGAGACGGTTATTTGATTCAAAGAAATGGAAGGTGCGTGTTTGTTTGAGAGTTTTTTTGGTCTTTTAGCATGAAATGGACCTAATAGAATATTATAAAACACATAGGTCTTGTGGAATAACACTCTTAAATAATGGATTTATTGAAAAAGCTCCCTAAAAAAAATAACAAAAAGTGTTTTCTGAAAAAAATAAAAAAGAATATTTTTCTTCAAAAATAAAAATAAACAAATTATTTTTTGAAAAGAAAATATTTTTTCAAAAAAATATATAATCTAATATAATTTTAAAGGACAGTATAAAAATTATTTTTTTAAAATTTGTATTAATAAAATTTTGAAAAGAGTTGTTATGAGTTTTGAAAAAAAAAAAAAATGAATTAAGTTTTGAGTTATGTGTTTAGTTATGATTTGAGTATGGGGTTGTGTTTTGAATTTAAAATATTAAAAAAATTAAAATGTTTATAAAATAAAATAAAATATTTAAATAAAAAAATTAAATAAAAATTATATATTTAAAATAAAAAATAAAATTTTATTAAAATTTTTTGAATATTAAAAAAATAAATCCAAAAAATTTCAAAATATAATTCAAAAGGCAAAAACTCAAAACTCAAAACTCAAAACTCAAAACTCAAAATACAACTCAAACTCTTTTTAAAACTCAAAACTTTTTTTAAAATTCAAAATTCAAAATTCAAAAACTCTTTTCAAAACTCATAATAAAAAAAAATTCTTTTCAAAACTTATCTCACAATTCCATACTTAAATCATAAGTTTACGCTCAAATTATAATTCTAAAACTACACCAGACCCAAAAATATACAATTAAGGCGGTGTTGGGCCTCATTGATGAGTAGTTTTGGCCCAAGAAGTTAGCAGGTAGCTAAATGTACTGGGCGTCCGCTTTCAGCCCGATTATTAGAAGCTATCATATCGATCGATTATATTAGCGTATTAAAAAAATAAAATAATAGGTTTGGTTTCAATTTTTTAAATTTAATTTTTTGAAAATTAATTTTTTTTTATTTTTAATGAATATTTTTAAAAATTTAAGTAATTTTTTTTACTTTTTTAAATGTTACTTACTTAAATGTATTTAAATAGTAAAATATTTTTAATAATTAATAAATATACAAAAATACAAAAAATGTACTAAATTTTCACATTTTTCTATTTATATTTTTGGTATTTAGTGATTTTTTTAAAGGTTTTTTTTTCACAAATACGGAAAATGAAAAAGTAAAATTTTCTAAAAAGTGAATTTTGAAAACTGAAATCAAACAGAGTCATTTTCTCCATTATTCTTATTTATATAGGGAAATTTTAATATATCCTCTTCGAAAATAGTGTACTATATACACTCTTAATTATGTCATTTTTTTCTTTAATTATAACCAATTTTCTTGTTTAATTATGACATTATTTTAGTTATAACCTATGAATTCTTTAATTATGTCTAATGTTGTGTTTAGTTATAATTTTTTTTTTTAGTTATGACTTAGAAAATTTAAATTATGTCATTTTTTTTTAATTATAAGGTACATATAGTGTACACCCTTTGAAGGGGGAAAATGTCTCGTAGCTCAAATTTTGTGGCTCAAAAGTGGCTCAAATGGCCAAAACGGCGTCGTTTTGGCCATTTTTATGTTGTTCTGTACTCAAAACGACGTCGTTTTGGCCATTTGAGCCACTTTTGAGCCACAAAATTTGAGCTACGTAGCATTGTCGAAGATAAAATACATGTAATATTTTCATAGTAGTTGGAATCCCTCAACATTTTTTCAAAGAAATTTCAAAATCAGAGAAGTTTCACCATGTGTTTATGCGTTCATGTTTGGAATTTCTCTGGACACATGAGAATCCCTTTACAATTTCTCTGAGTATGTTTGTGGGTTCATGTTTATAATTTCTTTGGGCATTTTTACTGAAATTTTTCTAAACACTTCACAATCCCACAGTGTTTAAGAAAATTCACACAATGACCATAGCCAGAAAAAATTTATACAGTGATCATAGTTAGAGAAAATTTACAAGATTACAAACAGTGACCACAACCAAAGAAAATGCACACAGTAATCACAGCTAGATAAAATTCACACAATTCCCACATCCAGGAAAATTTCATAAAGCCAAAGAAATCTCATACAACTAAAGAAAATTCATACAACCAAAGAAATATCATACAACTAGAGAAAATTCATGCAATTCCTGCATCCAAAGAAAATTCACACATTCCAAAGAAAATTCATACAGCCAGAGAAAATTCATATAGCCAGAGAAAGTTCACACAATTCTCACATCCAGAGAAAATTCATACAGCTAGAAAAAAAAATTCACACAGTTCCCACATCTAGAGAAAATTCATACAGTCAGAGAAAATTCACACATTTCCCATATCTAGAAAAAATTCACAGAGTCTAGAGAAGATTCAATCTGATTCTTGAGTTGCACTGCCGATGGAATCGGTGCAGTTTACCCCCGGCCACATCTTCATATCCCACATCGATGACGTCGGCGATTCCTTCAACAAACTCACTAGAGAAGTCACTACCTTTGACCTCCTGGAACCACTACTTCATACAATCCGACACCATCATTGACAATGACATTGTGCGATGGTTCTTTCTATCACCGTTGCTTCTTCTACTGCCATTCTTTTTCATCTTATTCCAACCTCAATTTGCTGTTAATTCTAGTGAGTTTAGTGCTTTTGGGATCCAATTGCTGTTGTAGGTTTAGCTGTTGTTGCTTTGGTTTGTATATATATATATATTTGTTCTTGGTGGGTTTGGAAGATAATTTAATGAATATCTGATTTCATGATCCAAATTTTGAGGATTTATTCAATGGAGAGAGATGAATTTTCCGATCAAGTTCTAAAAGAGCGAAAGGTTTGGTGCGAGAAGAGAAATGAGAGAAAATAAGAAAGCGAGTGTTATATATGGGTATGGGTGATGGACCTTAGGTTACAAAAAAAAAATTATTGTAGACTTTTCCATTACTAAAAGTTGGAGAGGAATGCTAGATCAATTTTCCTGAAATTATATAATTGTTATTAAATAATTCTTTGAACACATGTATAAACATTTGGAAGAATTTCAAAAAATGGAAGGTAGACAAAATAATTTGGATAAATTACAAATACGCCTTTTGAGGTTTGCTTAAAGTACAGATTATTCCTGTGATTTAGAAAATTATAAATACTCATTGTTAGAATTTTTTATTTAACATAATTAATTAAAAAAATGAAATTCATAATTGTTCTCCTATACAATAATAAAATTACTTCAACTGTTAATTGAAACATATTTCTATTATTATTAAAAACTGTTAATTGACTTGATGATTTATTAATAAAATAGATGATAGTAGAATGCAATTTCTAGAACCACATGAGACGATTCGTATTTTAATCAAACCTTATAAATGTATTTGTAATTTATCTAAATAATTTTAAAATAATGAAAGTACAAATGATTGATGCAAGAAAGATTTGTACTTTAATTGTTTTGATCTTATTTTTTCTATTTTTCACTTTTTTGATATTCTTCCTAAATATTTTGTTGTTTTTATTATTACAATTTTATTTGGTTACAAAAATAAATAAGGATTGGATTGGAAAGTGATTTTTTAATATTTTTTTTGATTAAAATATTAGGTGAAAAAATTAACATGTTTAGGAATAATTTTTTTGAATGTTTTTTTTCATCTTAAGATTGATCTGATGATTTATAAACACTATAGTGCACACCCTTCAAAGCGACAATGCTACGTAGCTCAAATTTTGTGGCTCAAAAGTGGCTCAAATGGCCAAAACGACGTCGTTTTGAGTACAGAACAACATAAAAATGGCCAAAACGACGTCGTTTTGGCCATTTGAGCCACTTTTGAGCCACAAAATTTGAGCTACGAGACATTTTCCTTTAAGTCATATTATCTTATTTAAGTCAGATCACCTCTCTACCACATCACTTCAAACTCAATCTATACTCAATTTATATTTCATAAAAAATAATAAAATATACTTATTTAGAACATTCAAAACCACCCCTAAGTCGTGTTTGCCATAAATGTTTTCAAAATGTTCATCATATGGTAAAGAATGTTAAATGCACTCATTAATATATTTGATTTTAGCAAATCCAAAACAGTTATACTAGGAATCTAATTAAATTATTAAATGCACTCATTAATATATTTGATTTTAGCAAATCCAAAAACAGTTATACTAGGAATCTAATTAAATTATTAAAATTTTTACCAATCTAATGGGACCACCCATGTGACGTTAGCTTATCGCTGCCTTAACCGAATAAACTTGCGGAACAGTAAAAAAAAAAAGAAAAGAATTTGCGGATCTCTCTCTCTCTCTCTCTCTCTGGCTCATCTCCTGTGTATAGAGATAGAGTATCAGATACGCACTCTCCTCGATTCCGAATCTGATCTTCTACTCTTCTCCGATTCACACACATTCCGGTACATACACACATGTATACTTTTATATACATATATGTATTGATTGAATAATCATCCTTATTTTCTTTGCAGATTCTCGAATGATCCAATCGTTGATCGGCGGTGGCGGAAAATTCGACTCCTGTGAGAAAAGAAACCCTAACTTTCTCATTGGAGGTAACTTGTACTAATATAGATGTTTGTTCTGGTTTTGATCTTGTTTAGATTTGTATTCAACAACTCTTTGTTGGCTTTTTGTTCTTTGTTTGGGAATTGAGTTCAATTTGTTAGTTTTTTTAGTTTGAATGCCATTTTATTGATACAGGGTCGGCTCAAGCATAAAGTCATCAAAGCTTTTGCTTTAGGTGTATATAATAACTATATGCATATATATATATATATATAGGTTGAAATAGGTCGGCCTCCCTATTATTGTGTATTTTCGATCTAATTATTGATGTACCGTGAAATGAAAAAAAGAAAAAAAAAGAAAAAAAAGAAGTAAATGTAACGTTGTGTATAAGGAAATTATTACTTGTTTGATTTCTAAACGAGAATACGTCTGGAGCAAGTCTGGTTAGCAGAGACCAAGATGATTAAAAAATAATGAAATATTAATTAAATATCTACTTCCAAAAAATTAACCTATTTTCTCTCTCTCTCTGTCACATTTTTTTTTTAAATTATAAATAAATGAAACAGATATAAAATAATTATACTATCGGTAGAATTTATTTATTTATTTTTTTTGTGCATGTCTAACACAGAAAAGATTTGTACCAAACATAAAAAAATTTGCACCACCGAGACTTGTACCATCGTGAAAATGAGATTATTTTCTCAGTGTCCAGCTAAAAAAAGTTATTCTTCAAACAAATTTTTATTTTTTTTTAAACTGATGAAGAAAGCACTCTAATTAATGTACTAAATTATATAAAATGATTAGATTTTTTTCCAAATGCATGTATTTTTTACAAAATATCATTAGAATACTAGTAGTTGTTTCCCCATAAAAAAGTAATTCAAAATTAAAATTGAATTTTTTTTTACCTTAAATCAACTATGTCATAAGAGAGACTAAGGCCTCGTTTGGCAAGAGGCTATTTTAGCCAATTAGCCAAAAAGTTACTAAATTAGCCAAAAAGCCAACAACCCATACCAAAAAGTCAAAAATTCTCTTTTCTCTCTACTTTTTGCACATCTTTTCGTAATTAGCCAAAAAGTCATCCCAAACATACAAGTTTTTTTTACCTACCTTTTTAGCCAAATAACCAAAAAGTTACTAAATTAGTCTGTTCCCAAACGAGGCCTTAGACCTCAAAAAGTTAGACAAATAAATTTTCAATAAAAAATTTAAAATGTAGAAGGCCTCATTTTTTGTTGTCGCTTTAGACCACAAATGTTCTAAGGGCCAGCCCTATATTGCTAAATGTGTTCAATTAAAATACAGTTAATGTGTTCGTTGTTGTTGATGTTGTGGTTAATTGCAGCGAATTTCAACAAAGATGAATGGCAAATTGGATTTTGTTTCCAATTCTAAAATAGTAGGAGTATAAAGCTTGGTTAACTCTTATTATTTGGGAAAAGGTTCCAAACTTGATTAGAACAGTTATTAAGTCTTACAATGAATATTTTGAAAAAAAAAATAAAAATTGATTGGATGGTTACAACTAAGAGCATATATTCTATGATAAAGAGTTGCTACAGTTTACATCTTAAAACTAAAACTAGAATTGCAAGACAATTGAGAATACAAATATATGTTTGTGCGTGTGTCCGTCTGTATGAACAAAGAAGTCATTGCTAATATGTTCTTACACCCTTTTATCCTTCTAGCAAGCTTATGTTTGAAGAACAAAATCATTTCACTGTACTAAGGTATTGGGAAAATATTTTCCTTTCTTTCTTACTTTCAGATCTTTTTAATTCTATGTGAACAACAATTATTTGAGTTGTGGAACCAATTTCATTTGCATGTTTCACATTTACCCCATTGGAGTCTTCAATTTTAAGCTTTGTGAAGTTTGCATGAATCTTTTTGTTGTGATGTTTTACCTGCTTTTGGATATCATAGAAATCCCCCCAAATAATATAAAATTAAAAATCCATCAGAACTCCAATAAATAAAAAAAATTATAAGATATTTGGACGTAGAAAAAAAAAAATCCATGAAAATGAGATTGTCCAAGTAACCCATTTACCTGATCACTATCAATACTTGTTTTTAGAAGTTTTCTTCGACACATTTTAGGTGCAGAATCATGTTACTATTGGCATGGGCATTAGATAAGGGCTATTTTGGCCAAATTTACCGTGAAGAATCCGCTTTTTGATGGTTTACGTAACATTTGCTCCTTCATGTCTTTCATTTCACGCAGCATTCAAAGCTCTTTTTTAATGCCAGACCTCAAAGAATGCCTACTCCCACCAAAACCTGCATCAGCTGCAAATCTTAGAGACCCATCTTATCGACCTTCTGCCTCTGGTCGTCAACCCTTTCAAGTTGTGGATGTTGTAGGCCTGAAAAAGCGTGGCCAAGGCCTTCGATCATGGATTCATGTTGATGCATCAGGGAACTCCCAAGTGATTGAGGTTGACAAGTTCACAATGATGCGTCGTTGTGATCTTCCTGCCCGTGATCTACGCTTGCTTGATCCATTATTCGTATACCCGTCAACAATTCTTGGCAGAGAGAAGGCCATTGTTGTTAATCTTGAGCAAATTCGATGTATTATCACAGCTGATGAGGTTCTTCTTTTGAATTCTCTTGATAGCTATGTATTTCACTATGTGGCGGAGCTACAACGGCGGTTGACAACTGCTGGTGTAGGTGAGGTTTGGCAGTCAGAACGTAATGAGTTGAGCAGGAGAGGAAATAAGAGTTTTGACAACATGTTTGGGAGCGTGTCACCTGATTACTTGCCCTTTGAGTTTAGGGCTCTTGAAATTGCTCTGGAGGCTGCCTGTACATTTCTTGATTCTCAGGTGCGTACCAAAAAAGAACCACCATATTGTATGATACATATATTTTAGAATTCATAGCTAGTATACCAACTGTTTAAATCAATGGAAGTTGTTAGATGACTGATTGACTGCTTTTGGACATGAATGCTTGCTACTTTTTTGTAACATTGTAACCTTCAAGAAACTTGTAATCCCACATCGTGGAGTCATTGAGAGGTTAAGTTAATATCTGGACACCCTTTGTAATATGATGCAAGCATTGACTGTTGGGACAATTTAAAAGTGTATGTTCAGAATTTGATCTAAGAAATGTACATCGGTGGACTTGAATGGTAAAAGGTGGACTTTGCTTTGATGAGAAATGTTAGTGAAGATATAAAAGCTGTGTAATGGAAGATGGCAAAAATATCAAGAATCCTTCATCAAAATCACTAAAAAAAAAAATTTTTTTTTGGGGGCGGGGGGGTGGGGTTACAAACTATAAAAGTTGAAGCATACTGACTTAATGTGTAATTGTCTAGAAAGGATGATGCATATGATTGTCTCTGCTCCTCATTCTGAGTTCTGGTAGCAGATGGATAAGACCTCATTCACATTGGGTAAAGAAGGGGCTCTGTTTCAGTTTTGCTTCTTAGATGTCGGTCTTTCTTTCTTACATGCTTTCTTCTTCTTTTTTTTTTTAATCATTTTATTAGGGATAAGTCTGTTTCACAAAATATACATTCATCAGCACCATTTTTGTACTGCCATAAGATTTTTGCATATTGCAATCAATATTTTACTTCAAATTACGGAAGAACTCATGCCAAAATTTGGTGCACGCATCTGATGAGAGACCTCTGTGGAAAGATGGAACCAGCAGAAGCTGGTAAAGAGCAAGATACATTGAGTTTCTGTAATGGCCTGCATTAGGTTAGTTTTTTGTCTTTTATTCATTGTAGTTAAATAGAATTAAAGTCCTAAGGATGAAGATCCATGGACAGTGTATCTAATAGAGATTAGCGAGCTTCATATGACCAATGGAACATTATCAGGAACCGTCGGGGACAAAAGGGTAGAGGAGGAGGAAGAAAAAAGGGAATTGCTATTTAGGCCAAGTTTGGGAAGTCCCAAATAATTCATCTTTTTATCTTTTTTCCATCACATCACATCTCTGCTTTTCTGCACATCTTTTCGTAAAAAGACAAAAAGTACACTTATTTAGGTCATCCCAAACAACCCCTTACTGTTGAGCATAAACTAAAATTTGAGTGCAAAATGTGGAACTTTAATGACCCCCAAAAAATGAAAAAAGAAAACGAGAAGAAGAAAAGAAAAAGAAAAGGAGGTATATATAGGGAAGAAAAAGTTGTTGGTGCTCTCATCATGGTTGGTAGGAGAAGAAGAGGAGCTGTATATAGGGAAGAAAAGGCAATTGATGCTCTTATCATGGTCGGTGGGAGTGATTGATATCTAACTGTGACTCCTGAATTTAATTGGAGGAATGTGAAAATCCGTGTTACTAATGTGGCTGAGAATAGTATTTCATCTTTCACTTACTGTTAGTGTTCCCATCATTGTCAGTAGAAGAAGAGGAGGTATATATAGGGTGGAAAAGGCAACTGGTGCTCTCATCATGGTCGGTGGGAGTGACTGATGTGCTTTTTAAGTGTGAGTCTGGACTTTCATTAGAAGAATGCAAAACTCTGTGTTACTAATTAGGCTTGAAAAGCATTTCATCTTTCACTTACTATGGAAAGAGTGTCTTTATTATGATATGATTGGGATTTGAAGCATGTTGCATCCTTCAACTTGGTTGGAAGGCATTTGTCACAGGAAAGAAGTGGAGATGTTGCGCCCTCAAAGGCAATATGCATCTCTTTTTTGCTTTTTGGTAAGCTATAAGACTGACACAATAAAGAAAATTATTGTAGACTTCACTATCTTGATTATTGGAATTTGTGATGGTGTGTCCCTTTGGCTTTTCGTTTTTAGGAGGCCATTTCTATGTAGATTTGGTGGCAAGGATTGCATTTTGATCTCAACAATGATTTGCTTTTCCTTAACTTGATATCCCCCATGTAGTCTTGTAAGTTGTAATCTGAGGCTTGCACATGGATGGGACAATCCAAAATCGAGGACTAAGAATAGGTTTGGACTAATTTGGTTAAATTGCAAAATTGATAGGATTTTCTTAATTCCTCCTCATATTGATAATCCTAGTCCTAGGAATGCTAATCTCATCTAATTCAATCTGCCTATGCAAACATGACCTTGGTGTAGAGGGCATGTTTCAAATTGAATAATGAATTTGGGTTTGCTTTTGTTAATTAAACTTCCAGTAACATTTTCATATTTACTGGGGAGGGAATCATACTTGCATATGTATACATACATACATACATATATATATATATATATATCAATATCTGTTAGATCCACCAAAGAAGAATATATCTGAAATAGGATATTGCATTGCGTCATCATGCAGGCCTGCACATAGAGGATGTTTCTATATTGTCATCATATGGAGGTAGTGATGGTGTTTGTGATATTGCTCGATTAATTAGATTTTCTAAAATTGGAAAGGCATTCTTAAATATACCCATTTTATCCTGATAAAATTTCTAGTTTCTTTGATAATATGAAGATATTATTGTTCTGAGCTTGCATTATCTCCAAATAAAAAATTGGTTGCGCACTCGTGAGGTTTTGAAATTTCTGAATTACTCAGGCAACAGAATTAGAAATTGAAGCATATCCACTGCTAGATGAACTCACGTCGAAGATCAGCACCTTAAACTTGGAACGTGTGCGTCGACTGAAAAGTAGACTTGTTGCCTTAACTCGACGAGTTCAAAAGGTTTTGTGTTTTCCTAATTGATTTTACTATTTTGTGCACACAAATGGTTGCAGATCTTTGATTAATATATTATTTTCTCTCCATTTTCATTCTTCTTCATATAGGTTAGGGATGAGATAGAGCAGCTGATGGATGATGATGGAGATATGGCCGAAATGTATCTCACTGAAAAGAAAATGCGGATGGAATCATCATTCTACGGCGACCAAGCTCTAATGGGATACCGATCAACTGACGGTGTGCAGTCTGCTTCAGCTCCAGTTTCTCCCGTTTCTTCACCCCCCGAGAGTAGGAAGCTCGAGAAAAGCTTGAGTACTGCTAGGAGCCGTCACGAGAGCACACGAAGTAGTACTGAAAGTGCTACAGAGAGTATTGCAGAACTGGAGATGTTGTTGGAGGCCTACTTTGTTGTCATTGACAGCACCCTCAACAAGCTCACATCGGTATCTACAGTGATTCATTATGCTTTGTCTTTTCACATTCCTTTAACTAAGGTGGAAATGTTTTAATAATCTGTTTGTTTCCTTCATTTCAGCTGCGGGAGTACATTGATGACACAGAAGATTTCATCAACATTCAGCTGGTAAGAATCCCTGGCTCATCTTAAAAATAACCTGGTTATATTTAGAGTGGATCATGTATGTGCAATACTTCTGTAAACTTAAATAAAGAGGAAGTTCTGCCAGTTAGTATGTCGGAAATCAGTAGATGATTCTATAACTAGAAGTTGATTATTACGAATGTTAATATTCAATTCGATTGGGAGGTTCAGTGCCTTTCGAAAGCTTTCTCCTCTTTTAGGCTAGGTTTGACATCCCCTAAAAAAGTCAAAAAGTCACTATCCTGTTTAAGTCGCATCGTCTTATTTAAGCCACATCACTTCAAACTCAACCCATATTTCATAAAAAGTCAAAAAGTGCACTTATTTAGAACATTCCAAACAACCCCTTAGATTCCCACTCCTGCATTAGGAGCTAAGAAGCACGAACACAGGCAAGCAATAAGATACGGACACGGCAACACCACAATTTTCAAAAAATGTAGAGCACGTCACGTGCGGGATACGCATAAAATATATAGTTTTAATTATTTTTTATATGTTCATATGAATATATTATTCAAAGATAATAAAAATAATATCATACTAATTTTCATAAATCTACATTATCTTTCTTTTAGCTTTGCATCTTAGGTTACTTTGTTCAAATTTATAATTGTTTCATGTGTGTCCAAGTGATGGACATGTGTTTCCCAAGAGTCCAAAGATTGTCTGGGTCTAAAAAAGTCAAAAAATATTAATACATATTTTGATGAGTGTCCGACACGTGTTGGGAAGTATCCGTCCAGTGTTGGTGTCCGACATGGACACTCCACCTTCTTAGAAGTGTCCGGGCTTCATAGATCAGGAGTTGAGAGTATTAGACTGTCCCTATTACTTGAAAGGAAGTCTTATTGGACTTGTTCGGGATTTCATTCTTCTTGGTGGCTACCCCTCTTAATTTTGAGTAGCCCAGATCACTGGGCAAAAGGTCTATCAAGCACTTGCCTGCTGCTCCTGCCTCTAGCTTGGCAGACAGCGCGCTCATTATGTAAACTTAAAATCTCCAGGTGGTTAATACCCTTTGAGTTTCAAGTTAAAGATGTAGTTAAAATTGAGCTTTTTGAATGATTGTAACAATAACATTGTAGTATTTGGTGTTGTTTCAGGCAGAAGGCCACATCCGAACTTTGAAATTTGATTTTGAATTTTTTTTCCCAGGATAATGTTCGAAACCAGCTTATACAATTCGAGCTGCTACTGACAACCGCAACATTTGTGGTTGCGATATTTGGCGTGGTAGCGGGGATATTTGGCATGAATTTTCCAATACCATTGTTTGATGACGAGGGTGCGTTCAAGTGGGTGCTAGTAATAACAGGAGTAGCTGGAATCGTCATATTTTGTTCATTTTTGTGGTTTTTCAAGTACCGAAGATTGATGCCGCTGTAGATGATAGTGAAGCAAATTGCAATTACTTGAAGCTAAAAAATGCTATCGAGTATTATTAATGTCATCATTTACTGTTGTGTTCTTTATTGAAAATTGAAAAAATATAAGAAATGAAAATATGGCTCTCTCTAAGGGCAATTCTTTCTATTTTTTAGAGGTCCATAATTTGGTTGTATAGATCCTTCTTGGTTGACTTCATTTTTATTCTTTAAAAAAACACTAGTCGTTGACCTGGCCATGCATGGGATATTGGCACTGATTTTTTGGGAAAATTATAGACTATTCTTGAAATATCATATGTACGTATTTCTTAACTAATCATTATTGATTTTGTCTTTTCATATTTTTCAATCACCTAATACAATATTTTACTTACTAATTTTTTTCACCAATCACAATGTACTCTTTTGGCAAAAGCTAAAAAAGTCAACTTTTTGATTTTTTAGTTTTTTTAACCAAAAAAGTCCGCTTTTTTGCCAAAAAAATTACCAAAAAAGTCAAAAAGTCAATTTTTTACTAACTTTTCAAAACGTCCCAATATTATAGAACGTGTCTATATTTCGGGATTACTAAAAAATTATCTGATTTTTTGGCCATCACATTTTGCTATTTTGCTTGTTATAAATACAAAAAATTATTTTTAAGTATAGTTGTATAAAGTTACTAAGAAAAAATTAGTTTAAAGCGCAAATAAATTGATATCAGGACTTTGTAGGAATTGTATAAAGTTATTAAAAAAATAATAGTTTAATTGCCAAATAGTTCAATTACACATGATTTTATAATTTTATAAGATATTCAAAAAGAAAAACAGACAGGGAGTGTTTTGGGGAGAGCATCCAAGTTTGCTGGTTAAATTTTTTTAAATCTCATAACTTGAATTCTACATTCGTTTTTAACAAAATTAATATATGTATATTTGTTTTTTCGAGATTTTTCAAACAAAATCAATATTGAACATGAAATTTCAAAAAAAAAAAAAAAAAAAAAAAAAAAAAAAACAAACAAACAAACAGACAAAAAAGAGTGAAAAGAATAATTTTTCAATCAATCAAAACAGCAAAATAATAATAATAAAAAATAAGCGCTCAAAACTGCCTTCGGATGGATAGATCTCCAAAAAAATAGACTAAGGCCTCGTTTGGGAACAGGCTAATTTAGTAACTTTTTGGCTATTTGACTAAAAAAATAGGTAAAAAAAACATATATGTTTGGGATGACTTTTTGGCTAATTACGAAAAGATGTGTAAAAAGTAGAGAGAAAAGAGAATTTTTGACTTTTTGATATGAGTTGTTGGCTTTTTGGCTAAAAAGATAACTTTTTGACTTTTTGACTAAAAGGTAAGTCTCCAAACGGGGCCTGAATAAAAAAATAATTCATCCAAAACATATTATCTAAGCAAAGTTATGACTTATTGAAATTTTAACACTAATTTTTTTTTTCGTACAACCTACATATCTGTTTAAATTATTTTATCTATTTGTCTCCATATTTGGACATATATGTCCGAATTGTGTCCCAATATTGTATCTATCTGTCCAATATCTATCCCAAATTTTTTAGCCATCTTTCCAAATTTTATTTTATGTATTTATCCACATATTTGAATCTATTTGTCCTCATACTTTTAACACTTGTGTCCCCATATTTTTAACCTATTTGTCTAAATTATTTTAATCTATATGTTCTGGTATTTTTATTTATTTGTCCAAATTATTTTAACTTATTTTCCCCTATAATTTAGATAAATAGATACCTGAAATTATACCCCCCAAAAAAAATCGTTTATGATGCATCCACGAAGTAAAATTTTTTAACTAAAATATGAAAAAAAAAAGAATTACAAAAAATACAATAAACAAAAACAAAAATTCACAAAGATTTTTGTCAGATTTTTTTTTTTTGTTTTCAGTGATTTTTTAAAATATTTTTAGTCAATTTATTTTATTTTTAAGATACATCTTTATTAAATATTTTTGGGTGAAATATTAAATTAATAAAATATTCAAATTACTGTTGTCAGAAAAAATAATGGCTGATGTATTGGTTTTGTTCTTTGGGTCTAAAATACTAAAAAACGAAAAATATATTTTGAACTATAGAACAAAAGATATATGGAGTTTTATGCTATTTTAATTTTCAATGTTTAAATTATATTAATTTAATAAAAATATTTTAATTTGGTTCTTAACCTAACTTCGCAATAAATGTCATGAAAATAAAAAATAACACAAATCATATATTTTAAAGATGCATAATGCTAGGTATCATGAAATAGTGTCATGAAAAGTCTTCGTAAAGATTCTCCACCCTTGGATTAATTTATAATGTTTGTAGTGTTTTATTGTATGTTATGCATTCACCTTTGGATTAGTTTCATGAAATGTTTCATGATATTTATTTCATGATACGTAGCATTACTTAAAAGGCTAATTTTTTTTTTGTCAACTTCGTTATGGTAAGTTGGAGTGTAGCTGCACCTTATGGTGTAGTGAGAAAAAATTAGGAGTTTGAACTGATAGATCTGCAGCGACTCTTTCAAGTAGTAGACTTACATTAATTTTACTAACAAATCTAACTTCCTAAAATGTTGACAAAAAAAGAAGAAGAAGAGTAATCTATTTCAAGTGAGTTTTTACATTAACGACACAGGAACACATATTTTTAAATCAATAGTATAAATTTTAAAATGAGTTTTCATATTTCTGACTTTGATGGTGTTTATTGACGGAATTAGGTTGCGAGACCAAATTAGAACACTTTACATATTATAAATTAAATTGACATAATTTAAATATTTTTTTGATAATTCGACATAATGTAAATATTATGTATTAAAATGATATAAACCACATACTTTGGGAACTAAAAATATAATTAATTCCATAAAATTTTAAAAATTTTATTATATCATGTAATTAAAAATAAAACTGACATTTTTTGAAAGAAAACCTGTCGAACTATAATCAAACACATCATAAAAAGTTGACTCCTAATTTCATTAGGAAATCCTAAACATACTTTTACTCAAATTAAACACATCATAAAAAGTTGACTCCTAATTTCATTAGGAAATCCTAAACATACTTTTACTCAAATTCTATTTGTCTTTTCAATTACAAGTTAGGAGTGGGAAAAATAAATCTATTTAAGTTGGTCACATTGTATAGACTTCATTCGTTTTTTTTTTTGGGTTTGCTAGTAACCATCAACTTTTTGTTGTTCTCTTAACAATTTTGGAGCTGTCATGGGAAAAGGTAAAATTCATGAAAATTTCGTTGTTTGTTCTAATTACTATCCTAACTAAATACATCCTTTATTTTTTCAAATCTCTTTTAATATCTATCTTGAATCGCTCTCAATCAAACAATGTAGTAACAAGTTTGAGATATGAAAATCTCAAGACATGTTTGTATAACTAGAAGTATAATAATAATAATAATTTAAAGATAGAAAATCTCGGATCATTTAGGTATGTCTTCACATTTATATTTTATCATTGCAAGATTGTTGTATGCCGATATATTTGCATGTTTATGGTAATTGTGTGTACCACAAAGGTTGAGACCGAAGGTTGGAAAATAGCAGAAAAGTAATTCAAGTATTGAATTAATTAAGTATTCAAATAACTGTTGTGGAAAATTAATGGTTGATATTTTGGTTTGGTCACATTTTATAGACTTCATTCGTTTTTTTTGTGTGCGCTAGTAATCATCAACTTTTTGTTGTTCTGTTAACAATTTTGGAGCTGTCATGAAAATTTCATTGTTTGTTCTAATTACTATCCTAGCTAAATATATCTTTTATTTTTTCAAATCTCCTTTAATCTCTATCTCAAATCACTCTCAATCAAACAATGTAGTAGCAATTTTGAGATATGAAAACCTCAAGACATATTTGTATAACTAAAAGTATAATAATAATAATAATAATTTAAAGATAGAAAATCTCGGGTCATTTAGGTATGTCTTCACATTTAAATTTTATCATTGTAAGATTGTTGTGTGCCAATATATTTGCATGTTTATGGTAATTGTGTGTAGATTGGAAAATAATATAAAACCACAAAGGTTGAGACCGAAGATTGGAAAATAACAGAAAAGTAATTCAAGTATTGAATTAATTAAGTATTCGAATAACTGATGTGGAAAATTAATGGTTGATATTTTGGTTTTGTGACCTCTGCCAATTAGGTTGCATAAAAAAATTGAACAAATCATAAATCAGTTCGATCCAGATTGAATCGAACAATTTGGTTTGATTTTTTCAATGGGCGATTTGGTCTTAATTTTTTTTATTAAAAAAAAAAAAAATTGCACTTCCTATTTATGAAAATCAGACCGTATATATATAATTTGTTATTTACAGTAAATACTCAAATATTTTATTAGTATCATATATATATATATATATATATTGTAATTCTCTACTCTTGCAAACGTGTTGTATAGTAGTAGAATTAATTCCAAGCAATCATAGTCGGTTTGATTTAGTTTTAAGATTTTTATGGTTTGATTTAGTTTCAAATTTCATGTAATAGTAATTAATGATTCAGTCTTTGATTTACTCTTAAACCTAACTAATCCAAACTAATTAATGTATGGATAGCGAACTGGGGTGTCAATTGTAAATATGGAATCTTTTTGTCTTTTTTTATGTTTTTAAATTTTATCAAATTATGTGATTAGAAAAATATATTAAAAACATTTTTTAGATAGAAATCCTTCGTTGTGCCAGATACAAGTTAATTCAAAATAGAATTCTCAAATTCAAATAGTTTTAAATTTATTTTTCTAATTAATAATTAAAAAAATATTACCCATAAATCTTATAACTAGAGCTAAATGATATATATTATATACATATAAATATATTTAAAAAATATAAACAGGGCAAGACAAGTTAGAACAGGGTGGAGGAAGCAATACCCATCCCTACCCCACTTTCTCATCGCGGACGGGGAAAACCGTATGGGGCGAAACTGGGGATGCGTAGCCGAAACGAAACAGGAAAAAATGGTTATCTCTAGTTCTAGTATACCATTCATCTAGATCTTAGCATTATAGGCAGTCAAGGTGACCAAATTTGAACACTAAGGCCTTGTTTGAGAACGTACTATTTTAGTAATTTTTTAGTTAAAACAGTAAGTAAAAAAACTGATATGTTTAAGATGATATTTTTATTTTTTATGAAAAAATGTGTAAAGAATAGATAGAAAAGAAAATTTTTGATTTTTTAATATAACTTGTTAGTTTTTTAATTTTTTAGTGACTTTAATTTTTAGATTAAAACTGAATGTTGCCAATAGTAATTACATAACAGTATTCTAGTTTTTTTGGTTAAGTAAAGATTGAGATTTGAATGCTTGGTTGGTTGGTTTGCAGAAAATAAACCAAAGAGAGATGAAGAAGCCAAAGCAGCAGCTGCAGCAGCCATGGTCATGCACGATGGTATCCCCCAATTGCCAGATTCCATTGTTCATAACATCCTCTCTTTGCTCCCGCCCAAAGATGCAGCTCGCACCTCTATCTTGTCCAAGGCATGCCACCACCTATACTCCACCTCCCCATTCTTGGCATTCGAAGTAGGTTTCAAGAACCCTGATTACATAATCACTCCAAACGAGTATAAAGAGAAGTTGGATTTAGTCGACAAGTGCCTACAACGCCACCTCCTGCAAAACCCTAACATGCGTGCATTCAAGATGAGCATTTCCTTCCCTTACACAAAATCACTAGCCACTTGTTTACACAAGTGGGTGACCATTGCGCTTGCCAGAAACATTGATGAGCTTAATCTGGATGTCACTTCAACAACCCAGTTCTATATTCTACCTATGAGTGTCCCGATTGCCAATACGCTTAAAGTAGTCTCATTATCCTACTGTAAATTGCAAAACAACTGCCTCGGAAAACTTCCCCAGCTACAGAAGTTGTCCCTTCACAGAGTTTACATCGAAGAAGACAATCAATTCTTTGAAAACCTAGACTTTCATTGTCCTTCCATTGAGGACTTCAAACTTAGTCTGTGTCAGGGGCTGAACAGGCTTCACTTAGGCTCAACTCTGCTTCGATTGAAGAATGTCCACCTAGATGCTGCATTTGATCTCAAGAGTATCGAAATCAAAGCACCTAATATTCATAGATTTTCGTTTTGCGGACAAGGATTTTCATCATTCCAGCATAATTTGTCAGCTTGTACAGTTTTACAAACATTAGAGTTAAGAGAAACTTTGATCACTGACCAGGCATTTCAAGAACTTATGACACAGCTACCAAGCCTTGAGGTTTTGGGATTGCATTCTTGTAGCATATTGAATAGAATCAAGATTTCTAGTCAAAAGCTCAGTCGGCTTGTCGTGCATCAATGCCTTGGATTGTCAGTCACTGAGCTTGACACTCCAAATCTGCTCTCAATTCACTATGCTGGATACAAAATGCCATTCATTTTCATGAATACACCTCATCTTCGCAATGTTGATATCGAATTCTGGCTTCAAAGTCTTCAACTTAGTAATTTGGATAAATTGAAGAATTTTCTTCTCCAGTCAAGTCATTCAAAGGATTTTAAATTGGTTATGTTTTACTACCACAATTCCAAGGTATTTCACTGTAATTTTTCATTGCTCAATTTATTTGTGTCTATTTATCTGCCTCATTTATTCTGTTTTTTTTATGCAGCCTATATTTATTCAAAAAAAGCTCAGTGATAACCTCTCCCCACTATATCATCTCAAGGATTTCAATCCCATAGTATATATTACTTCAAGGACAAATGCAGATTTCATACAATACTTGTGTGAAGTTCAATCCGATTCTCTTATATGTGGTATGTCACCATGACAAGCTTGAGGTATTGAAGTTTCTATAATAAACTCCCGAATTTTTTTTAATATATTTCCACTTCTTAAAGCATAATATCTATTTTTGCTCTTTTAACCTGAAATACAGCTCTTACGTGAGAACATGAAGAAGACGATGAAAAGAGAAAGCTAGGGGTTGGCAGTGTCTCATGGATGGCTTTGGGATTTTCACTTTTGAATGAGCGATGGATGGGATTGATTATGCCTGGAAATCATTTTTTAAGACATATTCAATTGGTTTACCAGACAACTACAACATTAAATTGGAATGTTGATGATCGACGATCGTTAATAAGTTTCACTTATGACATTTAATTGCTATGTTTGAGCTTTAGAATTATTGTCAGCCAATGGTTTGCTCATTTGATACTTCTCCCTTCTTAATTACTTCAAACCTTGGGATTTTTTATGTAATTGTCCCAAAGTTGGGGTTCGATAACTATGGTGTGGGTTGATTGTAGTAATCTCTGTTTAGTTAATACTTCTAATTGAATGTGTCCTTACTTTCAGAATGGCCTAGGTCAGAGAAGATTTAGCCATACTCGTCAAAAATCCAAAGTTCTTGCAAGCAGCTACGGATTATGCCAAGTGGCATTCGATTGATCCTTCAATCATGATGTAACCATTCTAATCCAGAAGAAAAGTAGGGTTTAAATTTCAATGTAAACTCTCTAAGCACTTTCTAGTTTTCATCCAAAACATTTGTTTCTCAAATTACAAGGCAAAAGCATAAGTTTGTCCCTCATAGGCCTTTGTACTACTCTTTATGCATAAATAGAAGCTTGTCCTGTGCTAACCCAAAATGAAAAGGAAAAGAAAGGTACTAAGGGTGCCCAAATGTCAGACAACTTCCATACCCCGGTATATGGTCAATGCAGTAAAACTAATGCTTACCATAGAAATCTTCCGTAAATCATTTTGCTGAAGACGAGACCGAAGAAAGTCTTTCACTCCGTGCTTTGTCAGCTTTTTCCAAGTAATCTTGATGGGATTGATGTTTTGACCCTACAAAAGAAATAGAAATTTGTCACATAAGTTTACATTGAGACAGTAGTTACAAAAATAAAAATATATTGAGACAACACATTATTCATTTCTAATTGTTTTCCCCTCTTGTTTGATGAATAAACACTTTTAGAAAACAAAGATGAAGGCATGCATCAGCTAAAGCACGTGCAAAAGAATGCAGGCAATAGAAGTTGTTCCTGAGTATATTAATTGATCAATTCTTGAACATAAAGGAGTCAAGATCATTATGTTTTTTTGAGTTTACTGATATTTCTTGTATTGTAAACTTGAAGGAAATTTTCTCTTTTTTGGAGTAAACTAAATGAACAACACAAGTTGTGTCAGACAATATAAATTTTTGTTACTCGTCAAAAACAACAGGCTGTTGAATACACTTAACCTACACACTTTAAGTTCTAAAAATAAAAGATTACTTTTAAATTGTTGTATCATGACTGACATAACAATTTTGATGTTTTGGTTGCATAGAAATGCTTCCTTATGATATTGAAGCAAAATGAAGCTAGTTGAAAACTTGAAAGTGCTACAAAAAACAAACGTTGTGAAAAACTGAAAAAGTTCAAATTCTTTCAATATGTAACTGTTACTAATTTTTTACTTCTGATGTCAAAACTGAAATTATGGTCCGATTTCAATTGATCCGATGGTTGAACACAAATCTTTTTCCCTTTTCTAAATACGTAAGAGAACTTACTAATAAAAATGCCAAAAAACAAGGCGATGTTCCTATCTATGCTCAACATATACAATACCGCTATACTAAATGAAAGGGCACCCAAAATATGTAGATAATTGACAGCACATCCATGGAGGGATTCACACTCCCTCTGACTCAACTATTAAGCAGAGCCAGAACAAGACTCTTCACCCTATAATATTGGCTTCTCCGTTCCTCCAAAAGATCTACCTGTTTGAGCAAATATGCACCAAATCAAGCATAAAAGAGACCCAAGCCAAGCCTACTTTGCATTTCTAGACTGTCCCTAATCTCCAACTACCAAACAAATCCTGAAAAGATCTAGGCATTACCCTCAAGGTCCCAAACAAATATAAAGAGGAAAGCACATAATTTACTCCACACTTTAAGAGGAAAGCACATAATTTTCTCCACACTTTACATAGAGAAGTAAAGGATCCACCAGCTCCCCTAACTCCTTATGCATACAACACCAATTAGAGATAATCTTCCCCTGTTTCTAGAAGTGGTCCACCATCAAAATCTTCCCACAAGATACCATCCAAGTGAACAAGGCAACCTTAGAAAGGGCTTTGGCTTTCTAAAACCTCTCCCCAGGGAAAATATTGTCCCCAAATATACCCAAGAGCTAAACAAAATAGCAGCTGAGATTGTCCAATCAGGTCAAGTTTACAGGTCCTCAGAATACAAAACCCTTCTATGACGAGTGTAGTGGATAATCCATGTCAGAGAGGCCAAGTTAACGCCAGTAACAAAGGCAATAGAACAATTTGTATTTTCATTTTTCCATCAATGAAAACAGACCAAAAACAGCTAGAGATAGTATATATTTGCCTATTTTTATTCTTCCACAAATTGCCAATTGAAATGGTCCCTAACAGATGAGCTCATTTAAATTAGGCAGAAGATAATAGTGGATCCTGGATTTTTAACCAGATCTTATGCAAATCTTCCTGATAGAGCATTGATAAAACATTGTGAAAATTTAACCAATAATTAATGCCCTTGAAGGCATTCCCAATGGTCAGCTTCAATTGTATCATAAAACTAACATGTAGAAAATTTTAAGTCACTCTAAAATTTGTGACTCAAAAGTGTTACAGTTTGGGTACATGAGCTGGTTCATGGAAGTCAGATGTCACTCCACATTTAATTTGCATGTGAGCAATTTCGGGTGACTGGCTCACAGCTGTAAGAAAGTCTTTACTTGTGGACATGGAACGGTGTTAATACAAACATATGGTGTGCAAAATGTATTCTATATTTTAATGCTACATATTGTATCTTTGAGATTTATAATACTAGGTATGACAAAATGTGTACTCCGCAATGGACCTGTGGTCCAAAACTAGTGCAACTGAAGTTCAAACATAGTTGTCAAATTGGGATTCGTATTGTGAATCAAAATGGCTTTGTACCGAATTGTGAATCGAATTGAATCGTGAATCGTAAAGATTCGGTCACTTTTTTTAAAAATACTAAAAAACATATATCTACACATTTAGATGTTAAATATATCTTATGAATATGAAATAATTAGACTTAAATCAATGAAAATGTTATTTTGAATGATAATTACGTAGTTTAATAGGTAAGAAGTAAACAAAGATTCTAATGTAAGATCACCATTTTACCTTTTTTTCTTTTTTAGATATTTCTTATCAACCATTCTTAATAAAAATAATAACTAAATAGACAAACTATCAACTTTCAAAACAACAATTAATGATATTGATATTTGGATAATAAGCATACATACTTGTCTAAGTAACAGTGAGCAAATAATAAGAAATAATTATTTATAATCTTTTATTTTAAAGCTTGAAACATTTTAAAAGGTATAATTGACCTCACACATATAATATTCAATTTAATAAAATAGCAATATATAATACATAGTGTAACTTTAATCTTAAACATCTTTGGAAGATATATATATTTTTTAGGAGGAAAAAATGAGAAGAAAGGTTAAAAATATATTGGGTCTGACTGAATCTGATTGGATCTTATTAAAAACTCCATGATCATTAAAATAATAATAAATCATGTATATATGTTGCTTATCTTGGTATTAAACGTTATTAGAAGTTATATTATGTCATTTTCACTAAAAAAATCAAGAAAAAAAAAGTAAAAAATATGCCGGATATAATAATTTCAAAAATTACATGAATCGTATAGAGTGAATCGATTATGAATCGTGCGATTCACTAGAGATTCACTTCCAAAATAGATTCACTTAGATTCGTATTGATTTTGCAAAAATTGCTAATCGGATTGTGAATCGAATCGCAAATCATAAAATTCTGATAACAGAGCTCTCAAATAAATATATATGAATGTATATATTTTTATTTCTTATTTTTTGGGAAGGTGGGGGAAGAAAATATTGGAAAGTAAATTTCTTCTAATACCACTTAAGGGGGCTGCATTTTTACTTTCGTCCTAATACCACTTAGAAATATTATCACTCATTCGACCTTGAAACTTAAAATTTGTTTTCCTACTTTATTCACTGTACAAAAGGACTAGTTTGTTATCACTCGCAAAGAATTTGAAGACTCTCGATGATTATACCCTCATCTACACAACTCACTTTAAAAGTAAGTCACACGATGGAACAAAAATAGGAAGCCAGAATTGATCACGGTACAGTGGTGGCCGCCAAATAGTTATCATAATATGCCACTGGGCTAGTAATTACATTCAATTATTTGCCATTGCAACTGCAGCACCCAACTACCTTGAATTTGATGTGAATGAAATTTTATTATTATTATTATTAAAAAAAAAAAAAAAAAAAAAAAAGGTAATAAATACAGAAGAAACCTGCCCAACTTTGAAATGGGACTTGGGAGTTCTATAATCTTTTCCCTGCTCTCTATAATTATCAACCTACCATTATCTACTAAGTTGTCTATGCAAAATCATGTCCACATGCGGGAATCCATGATCTTACTTCCCAGACAAGTAAACTAGTAAAAGAACATCAATACTTGTGAGTGTTAAACTTCATCTGCTCATGTATAAAATACATACATGCGTGTGTGTAGATAAAGAATTGCAGGTTGCTAGATCATTACAAATAGAACAATAAAGGCCATCTCACCAGACCAAACCAATTTCCTGACACAACATATCATAGCCAACGTTACCTTAAAAATCCCCCTAGTCCAACAAGTCCAATTAATCTATCAACAAACCGCATCATGCTACACATATACCAATGAGGGCCTTTTCAATATTCAATAACTGCAAATTCAAAACTGTGGATTATAGTATATTCTTGACTAGGTCTTACAATCCTATGCAAAACCCC
This sequence comes from Camellia sinensis, assembly GCF_055761805.1. Lineage (NCBI taxonomy): Eukaryota > Viridiplantae > Streptophyta > Magnoliopsida > Ericales > Theaceae > Camellia > Camellia sinensis. The sequence goes on along the minus strand of NC_138975.1, from coordinate 42,261,920 downwards.
TCAACCTCAATCAAATTGATGTCCAAGTCAAAGCCACAAAGATCTTTGCGTTTCCTAGTACAAATCATATATCTGTCCATTAACTAAAAATAGCATTATTTTTTTAAAAAAAAAAAATTGGTAATTAAGCAAAAGATTGATAGTCAGTAGTGTGCATCTAAGTCTCACATTCCTATGCAAAACCCTTACCTCAATCAAATTGATGTCCAAGTCAAAGCCACAAAGATCTTGGTGTTCCCTAGTACAAATCATATATCCGTCCATTAACTAAAAATAGTATTTTTTTTAAATATTTTGGTAATTAAGCAAAAGATTGATAGTCAGTAGCGTGCACGATTGCTTTGGGGACGCGGGTTAGTGTTGATCAAGAAATGCAACTACATAGAGCCCGGGTTGTTTTCTCCTTCTCTCTTTTTTTTTCACCCACTGGCATTTTCCCGAGACTTAAAATTACCTTCTACCTTGTTGACCTAACCACATTTGTCACACCATCTATAGATCTTCCCTAAATCACAAGTTGCTTGCTAGTACAAGATTACCACTATAATACATACCAATAAAACAACATGGTTCTCATCTAACTGACCTCATTAAACCCCTTCACCTCCAATTGTTTATGGAAAAGAAAAGATGATAATTCCAAAATCTACGCTTCTGCCATTTGGGTTTCTAAACGATACAAAACACCCCCTTGAAGATGTAATTTTTTTCGTTCCAGATCCAAAAAAGCACACACAGACAAACAAAAATCAGAACTTCAACATTATTTTTTTTTTCTTTATATATTCTGAGAAACCAAACCGATAGGGAAGCAGGCGAACAATTAACCTATTAGAATATAGAAACAGAGATACATCCATGTGTGTATGTACATGTCGATCGAGAGAGAGAGAGAGAGAGAGAGAGATGAACCTCGGTTCATGAGAAACCAGGGGACAGCAAAGACGGCGCTAATGATGAGAATCCCTGCAAAAACGTGCTTCTTATCACCACTGTATAGATAATGTTCCATTTTTGACCTAAACCCTCCTCCTCCTGTTGCTGCTGCTGCTGCTCCTCCATTGCCACCATTGTTGGCCTTCGTTTCGTTTCCCATTTCGTAACTTGCCCTTCTTGTTCGCAACCAAACAAAACCCTCTCTCTCTCTCTCTCTCTCTCTCTCTCTCCTTGATTGATTTTTTTAGCTAAAACCCTCGTATAGCTTTCTTTCAATTTACTGTTTTGCAAATGACTATTCAGCACCGAGGTCCACACCACGTGTTGGGTATGGCCCACACGGGCGTAGAAATGATAACGGGATAGGACGGAGTCACGGATTACATTCTCCATTTTCGATTCGCGATAGTCGAATTTCTCCAGTTTCTAGCCTCGATTCTTGGCAATTTGAATTTTGATCCGACGGGACCCGATCTCCTGAATCCAAATTGAGCAATTTTTTGTCAAAAAATACTCTTGGCGGGTTGAGAATGGTATTCAAAAATAAATTTTTGATGATATTCGGACTGGGAACGGTGATACATTTTTCAATCCTGACCTTGCCCCAGCCCCGACCCTGTTTAGCCCCTGATTTATATATAAATAAATATGTGTTTAAGGTTTGGTGACTTACTATCACATACAAAACAAACAGCCTCTCCTCTCTCTCTCTCTCTATCGCCTCCTTCTCTCTCTCTCACACACAACTGCCGCTCCTCTCTCTCGGCGTCGGTGAAGTCTCTCACACACAACTGTCGCTCCTCTCTTTGCTCCCTCACCGCCGCTCCTCTCTCTCGCGTCAACGTCGGCTCCTCCATGTGTTTAGGGTTTGTTCTTTAGATTTGAAAATGATGAAGACGAAGATGAAGATGCTGTTGTTGATGAAAATGATGATGTTTATGTTGTTGTTGATGAGGTTTTTTACTTTTGTTCTTGATGATGTTGATGTTGTTATTGTTGTTGGAGATGATGATGAATGGTTATTATAACGATCCCGAGTTTCACCCCTTGTTGTACAGTGATCCGAACTTGGTTCCGTAGATGTTAGTAGTTGTTTATATCTTGTTTCCATCCTTTAATCCTTGTTATTTGAGTAATAGGATGTGATAGGCAGGTTTGTTACAGGTTGGGAGTGAATAGGAGCAAATGGTTGCTGCCCAGAATTTTGGTCCTTCGCTCGAGCGAGCAGTTCGTCACTCGAGCAAGCTCTGTGTTTTAGATCTTTCGCTCGAGCCAGCGTTCCTTCGCTCGAGCGAGAGTTGAGTTTTGTGTCTGGTGGCTCGAGCGAGAAGTCTTGCGCTCGAGCGTGCGTCTACGTCTCATTTTGACTTGAGAGCTGTGTTTCTTTGCTCGAGCGAGCGAGGTGTATGTTTTCAAGTTCTTCGCTCGAGCGAGCATTTTGTCACTCGAGCGTGCTTCTGGGTTGTAGACCTGAAGCTTCGAGTTTTTAGCTCGAGCGAGACTTTCTTCGCTTAAGCGAGAATTTCTTGTGTCTGGTCGCTCGAGCGACCAAGTCTTCGCTCGAGCGAGCCTGTTATATATCAGTAGACAGCAGTGGGTTACACTTAACATTTTTCATTCTCTCAAATTTTGAAACTCTAGATCTGTCCTCTCTCTCTCTCTATAAACCTTCTCTCTAGGTTTTCATCTCCCTCTAGTGTGAATCTATCCTAAGTCCTTTGTAAGAAAGGTAGAGTGGGTTGAGGGCTTCGTTTTAATCTGAAAAACTTTGGATTTGGAGCACTTTGGTTTTTGGTCTTCATCTCCGTTGGGGCTCTAACTTCGAGATAGGGATATCCTACTCCTTCTTATGAGCTTTGTCTTTGAATTTTAGCATTTTGATATGTTGGGGATTGCTGTGAAATTTCGGGAAAAGTTTGGGTCTTTGTGTAATTTACAAAAGATGGGGGTTTTATATGTAATAATCCATATTCATGTATGACATAGAGGAATGAGGTAAATGTTGGATTATTGATGAAAATGGAACCTTAGGGTTGGTATTGTGAATTATGGGATAATGCCCTAATTAGTTTGATAAATTAATTTATATAATTAATTTTGAGAAATGAGAAATTGAATTGAGAATACTGGAATTGGGAGATTATTGGATTAAAGGGTGTAGTTGGATTCATTCATCACTCACCTAGTTGAAATGTGGATTGTATATCCTTTTGACGCATTTATTTTTTGTTTAGAAATAACTGTTTTGGGTTATCGGTAGAGGATAGTCTTGATTGTTGTAGACAATGCATGAGGATTAGGTGAACTAAAACTAATCAATTGAATGTGTCATCGAATATGACGGTTGGAATAATACATTAAACTTATGTATTGATTGATTATGTATATGACCTGTGTTTGTATACATTGTGTTGTGTGAGAGGAGATAGGGGATGTACTCTACGGTTTAGGAGAAGATAGGGGATGGACCTCTAAACCGGATTTTTGTTGACATTGATACAGCACTAAAATGTGTATCAATTGGGAAGTATGGAAGTGTTTTTACATGTTTTGGTACAGCGCTAAAATGTGTATTATCTGTAAAGTATGGAAGTGTTTTTGTTTGAGGTTGATACAGCACAAAAATGTGTATCTATTATGATGTATGAAAGGATCAATATGAGTTGATATCTCACTTGAATTGGAAGTATTGTTAATAAGAGATGAAATCTCTATCGAGTTATCTGGCCAGGTTTTGAGCCACATATATGAAATGAAATGTTAAGTAAGGGAAATGAAATGTAACATGGACATGATTGTCATGGAACTGTAATGTGATATGAACGGGTGTATAAGTGTTGACCATCTATCAACTGCTATTATTCTAGTCATTGTTTATAGCTGGTTTAGTATATTTCTACTGGGCTGTGGCTCACCCTATATGGGACATCATTTTCAGGTACAGATGGTATGCCACCTCCAAGGACATAGCTTGGGAGACTAGAGGCAAACAGACTTTTTGGTTGTTTTGCTTTACTTTTTGATGTATTACATGTAAATTCAAGCTAAAGGCTTAATATGTATTTGAGTTAGCACTCACTTCTTGTATCCAAGTGTTGGCTTGGAAAGTTGTAAGCCCATAGGGCATTTACTTTTGATGTCAACATGTAATACTTTTGTAAAGAACTACTCTGATGAATAGAAAGGTGTTGTTTCTTTTTTATAAATGCATGTCATGAATGATGGGTTTTTATGTATTTTTGAGGGCGTGACAGTTATATTTTCTGAAGCTAGTTTTTTTTTTGGCCAGGAAATGTTCGAGGTCGGGAAAACCTGATCCCCGTTAAGGGACAGAAATAGGGGCGATGATAGGTTCCTTGTCGGGGATCAGGGCCGGGGATGGGGGAAATTCGACCATTTGGGACGAGGAGTGTGATCCCCGGCCCGCCCCGCGCCGCCACGTTGTCATTCCTAATCATCGCCCTCGCTCTATCCCATAACGGGGATCGGGTTTCCCCGACCCCAAACATTCCTCGGCTAAAAAAAAAAAAAAAAAAAAAACTGGCTTCAGAAAATACAACCATTCATCATCAACAACAACATCAACATCATCATCATCAACAACAACAACAACAACAACATCATCAAGAACAAAAGTAAAAAACCTTCATCAACAACAACATAAACATCATCATCTTCATCTTCATTATTTTCAGATCTGAAGAACAAACCCTAAACACATGGAGGAGCCGACGCCAACGCAAGAGAGAGGAACAGCGATAAGGGAGGAGCGGCAGTGAGAAAGCAGAGAGAGGAGCGGCAGTTGTGTGTAAGAGACTCCGCCGACGCCGAGAGAGAGGAGCAGCGGTGAAGGAGGAGTGGCGATCGTGCGTGTGTGTATGAGAGACAGAGAGAGAGGTGATACAGAGAGAAAGAGAGACGATAGAGAGAGAGAAGAGGATGTTTGTTTTGTGTGTGACAGTGAGTCACCAAACCCTAAACACATATTTATATATATATATATATATATAAATCGGGGGCTAAGCGGCACGGGGCCGGGGCTGAAAAATGTATCATCGTTCCCGCCCCGAATATCATCGAGGATTTATTTTTGAATACCATCCCCGACCTGTCGGGAGTATTTTTTGGGAGAAAATTGCTCAATTCGGGGTCGGGGGATCGAGTCCCCATTGGGCTGGGTTTGAATTCCCATCCCTATGAAGTAGCAACTGCTGCACATACGTACGGTGTTGTTTTGGGTATGTGTTTTTATTTTTTATTTTTTTTGTGTAGAAAGAAATGGTATTGGACCTTTAAAAGTACTTCTTAGGGCAAAGTTTGGCTGCAGTTAAAAAAAAAAAAAAAAAAAGGATAAATTACCAAAAAAAAGAGTTTAATCCTAACAATAAAATAAATTTTGTGGTTTAAATTTTCTTTTGATATGTTTTGATTTAAATTATTTGTCTATTTTTAGTTAATAAAACTAACATAAAAAATATATTTTAGTCATTAAACTCAATGTAAATATATATAATATTTAAAATATTACTTTTTTATTGAGTTTAATAACTAAAATATCATTTTTTTTTGGGAGGGTTAGTTTTAGCTCATAAAGCTAGACAAATTGTTTAAATAAAAAACAAATCAAAAGATTATGATTTAAATTGACAAAATTAAAACCACATAATTTATTTTGTTATAAGGATTAAGCCTTAAGTTTTTTTTTTTTTTTAATTTCCCCAAAAATCTTTGACCAAATTATTAATAATTTTCTTTGTATTTGAAAAAAATTAGGCTACGAAACACTATTTGTTAAAAATTAAACAATGTTCAAAAATAAAAATTTTAATACACATAACACTTTTATATATTTATTTACATATTTTAATATAATTTATATATATAATTTTTAAAATATGTATTAAAATTTTTAATTTTTTTTAACATTATTTAATTTTTAACAAATAGTGATTTGTAAATTAATTTTTTTCAAATACAACCAATAAGAAAATCCACAATCTTTTGATCAAAGGTTTTTTCTTTGAATAAATGAAGCCAATAAGAAAATTAATGTTTTAAACACCCAATAAAAAAAATAAAAAAATAAAAACAAAGAGAAGACACGAAACGACATCGTGCCTATACGTTTATGCACAGCAGCATCCCCATCTCTATTTCGATCCCCACCCCCATGAAAAATTATTATTTGCTCCTAGAGCAAGTTAATGTGCTGCTCCAACTTTATTGTTATTAGTTGAATTAACAGAATTTATCATATTTCTATCTATATTTAAGGGACAATAAAACACATATCTCTCAATAAATAATATAAAATAATACTCTAAGACTAATCAATAACTTCTCAATTCCCACCCCAACCTCTAAGACTAATCAATAACTTCTTAATTCCCACCCCAACCTTCATCCTTACTTTTACCGTTACCCTGGCCTTCGTGATAGATTTCAAGGTAATTATTCCAGCCATCGTGTCATGAAAAGGATATTTAGGTGGTATGGTGAGTTTCAAGTTATATGGATTGTTTGGTTTACATTTTAAATTTTATTTTTCATATTTTGGTTAATTGTTTTACTTTTTAAATATATCTTAATTAGGTGTATTTAAAAAGTATAAAAAAAAATTTAATTAAAATACAATAAAAAAAATCACTAAAAATAAATTTTTTTTATCTAAAATAGTTTTGAAAAATCAAGCTATAAATTGATTTTGATTCTTGTTGTATTCTAACTACTAGCATATTAATGGTTATCTTGTGGGGAAAAAAATTGTGACATCCTTATTTTTGAATACTTTAAGCTAAATTAATATAAAATAGTTAAATTAATACTTGGAAAAAAATATTTAATTGTATAATTGTATGTGTTAAAATATAATTTAATTTAAATTAGGGATTGTTGTGTTTAACCAAAAGGTGATAATGTAATTATTAAATTAGTTGGGCCATGGTGAAATTTAGGTGAAAGGTGGCCAATTTGCTGGGCAACCACGAGTGTACCAGATGTTGCACCTAGGCAATAGGGGAAGTGAATCAGCATGTAGGGTACTAATTGCAGGTTGAGTCACCTGCTCAAGCTTGCCTATAAAAGGGAGTGATTGGTAGGCGAACGGAAAACAAAGAAAGAAAGATAAAAAAAAAAAAAACAAAGGCCTTGGAAAGCAGCATCAAAAGAAATATAATAAAGAATTAATATTAAGGTGAATTATATTATATCTTGAGTCACTATAATATATTTTATGTATATTTTGAGTTATCATAATTTATTCTACGTAAGTTGTGTTTTATAAATTATATTACTATTTTAATTACGTAGATTATTTTTTGAACTTTATTTGTTTAAATTGAAACTCATGAATATGTTGTTTGATTTTAGAAAATATTTGACAATGATTTTATAAGTATCACCACGGGAGTCCTATGTCTTGGGGACTTAAATAAACTATTGGCTTCTAATTGGTCACCTTGTGGCCTCTGTCTGTCATGGATCTATTGACACTCTGATTTCTAGTGTGGAGCAAAGTACTATATCGAGCTAAGTGCTACACTATTATGGGAGTCACCTCTAGAGTTTGTACGAGCCACCTCTTGAGTCTATACATCTGTTTTTTTCTGTTATGTACTATGGTTATGATTATTTTGTATTATATGTCAAATGATTTCCATATTATATACTCTGTATTTTAATATCAAGCTTTGTTTAACTAATAATTATCCATGGTGATTTTTATGTCATTATACTCTTAGTATAATATTTCTCACTCTGTCACGTGCTTATAGTTGTTTACCACTTTCGAGTGATGTGCCAGGACCGGTGCGTGGGTAGGCACACGACACTTTATAGTCATGATCTAAGCTCTGACAATATAATTAAATAGAAGCTCAAATGTATATGTTTTGTTATTATTAAATAAAGTTTTGGGTACCCTTTTATTTACTCCGCTGCACCATCAATTTGGTATGATTTCAGTTATTATCTTGTTGCGATGTCAAGTCTCTGGGTATCGGGTTTGGGTCGTGACAAAAAAACTTCCAATTAATTTTTTTATTATTATTTTCAAAATATTTTTTACATAAATTCTTATATGGACAAGGCTTCTCTTCTGTCCAAATTGGATTCAATAATACTGTTGGACCTCACCATAGAGCTCGCATCCATGATCTACACCATTTAATGTAGGACTCATTGAGTACTTCATTCCTGCACAATATGATCAAATCACATTTGTAGAAATAATTTATTTGACACAAGGTGTGTTGAGTACTTTATCCTTGTAAAAAAAAATATAAATGTGATCTGATCAAGTGACTATTGATATTAATTAACGTGATTTTTTGCAAAAATGAAATATTCGACGAGTCTTATACATTAAACGATTCAGATCGTCGATGCGAGTTTCGTAATGGGTCCACTAAAGCCCAACAACACTCTCTAGATGGGATACCCAATTGAAGAAAAGTCTCTTCCTTCTCTCTCTAGATATTTCCAATGGTGTTTCGATGACCTCATTTATACTTTTAAAATGTAGATCTACACTTCTAGAGTGTAGATTTAAGTTTTTTATGTCTGGAATAGGGTTATGAATATTTTTTTCCTGATTTCGGTATAGATTTTTAAATTTCAACACTTATAATGGTTCTCTCTTCTCTCAAACCTTCTCCCATATCATTGTAGGTGTTCTTCCTTTTCAACTTTATCTTCTGGTGGTGTCCGAAGTATGGCAGCGGCAATGGCAGAGTTAGATAGTGGCGACGGGGACCACATCGACGACGATGACGACAAGTGTTGATACAAATCTTGCTTGGTTTGCTGCAAATCTAGCTTTTCAAACCACATCTATAAGAAGATCGATGGTTTTATCCTAGATCCTAAGTGATTTTTTAGTGGATTTACTTTTTGTTATTTGTTGTTTGGTTATTTATTTGGCTCTTCGAGGTCTTATATTTTAATCTGTATGTTTTATTTATTTATTTATAATATAATTGCTTTTCATCTTTCTTAATATTGGTGGTTGGTTGATAATGATACAAATTGCAAGCATTCGAGTTAAGTAATAGTAGTAAGTTGTTTAAATAAGTAATTTTATATTATAATATATTTATTACTCTACGTGTCAACACTACATTAATAATAAAGATAAATAAGGACATTCATTAAACTAATGTTGTGTGGATATATAAGATAACAAAAACAATAAACTACAAAAATATAATCAATATAGCATTAGTTTTAAATTTGTCTTAAAACTTGTTTATTTTTCTAATCAATTTCGAACAAATTTTAATTAATTCCTATAATTTGTTTTAACAAATTGATTTTGAACAAACAAGTTGAGCAAGAATGATCTCCAATAATTTGATTTTACAGAGCAAAATGGAGACTAACTCCAACAAGTCTATTAAAAATTGGCAACAAATTCACGTAACACAGTTTTGGGTCAGCTTTTTCAAGCCCAAAGAACAAACCATGAGTCCATGAGACCAACTTTAAGAACCAATGATGGCACCAAAATTGCTATGGACACAGATTTTTTTGTTCATTTTCTAGGTAAAGTGTTTGTGTGGGAAAAATTAAATTTGTATATTATGTGTTCAAGTATAAAATGAAATGAATATAAATCATAGATTAATATTTTTAAATAAAATTCATAATAAAATTTCTGAAATTGTAACATTATTGATGATGGCACTCCTCACCATGAAACAATCAATTTCAATGAATCTATTATGAAACCCATCAAAATATCAAATTGGGTGTCCGTGAAAAGGCCAAAACACTAAAATAAAATAAAATAAAATTCCTTCCAAAGGAGAAGCGATTGAGTTTTTGATGAGGCGTGTGTCAAACTGAACGAAGATTTGGCTTATTGGGCGATTTGGGCATTGAGAGATGAATGGAAATTGGTGTTTATGGTTTATCTATTCAATTAAAAAAATTATTCTAAATACACAAACTTATTTCACCTCATAACAAATTAAAAATTAAAATACCACTTAAAAAAACTAAGTTACTAAACATTCACTTAGGGGTCATTTGGGAGCACGTTAAAAGCTACTTTTTGCAGCATAAGTAAATGAGCCACATGAGTGACAATGGATATTTTCTAAAATGGGTGGGGATATTTTGGTCATTTAATTATGATGTGACAGTATAAACAAATATTAAGTAAAAAAGTCAAAAAGTAACTTTTTACCAACTTCCCAAATGACTTTCTGAAAAAACTAAAAAGTTTGATTAAAAGTCAAAAGTCAACTTTTAACCATCTCCCAAAACACTCTTTAGTGAGTGGTATCATTTATATTTATTTTCAGTGTAGTGATTACATCTCATATGATAAATCAAGTGCGAAATAAAAATGTAGTCAGTGTTTATTCATGAAATTTACTCTCAATTAATTTAAGGATAATTATTTATAAGCCTATTTGAGAGACTTATGTTATATGTGGTCTTCCAAAAAAATTTATGTTCCCATAAGTTCTGTGGAAAGCTTGTTGACACATTTACTCTCAATATTATTTGTTAACATAATAAATAATGGCAAGATCATATATATAGAAAATTGAATGTTACCATAGATTATAATCCTATCTATATGTATGTGAATTTGAATTCAAAATTCACGTTATGTTTGGTGATTACAGCTTTGATTAAGCTATTTTTTAGGAAACAAAATATATGAGATATGTTTTGTCTCATTAGGCTGATGAAAAGGGAAGCTTCATTACCAAAAAATTGGAAGGCCACCATTGAAAGAAAAACGACAGTTCGATTCGGCGGCGAGGTGCGATGGAACGGAGGGCTCTGCAATGCGTCTCCGGTGAAACATCGTCGATTGATCGCCCCGAAACGTAAGTGTGACTTTTCCCCTGTTTTGCAATGTTGATTCATTTGATTTTGTTTAGCAACCCATAACTAGGGTTTATGTGAATATGGGATTATTGACATTTACGGGTTCTATTGGTCAAAAGTTAAGTTGTAACGTGAGATGTATATTTTGTGGTTTTATGACTATTACAAGTTTTGATAGTTTTGGTTTGAAGTTGTCAGTATATAAGTGTCGGTTGTCAATTTGGTGTGTGCTGTGAGTTTTTTGTCTGTGATTTTGGATGGTGGTTATGTGGGTTGTCAATTTCTCTTCGTTTGTGTGTGATTTGTTGATGTGGTCTCGAATAGGGGGTTTATTTTGTGATGTTTACGTTTGAATGGAGCTTTGTAACATCGTAGGTATGACGTGGTTATTTCTTACCCACACAAACGATGGTATTTGATTGAATGTTTTTTGGTAGTCTACGTTGTGCTACGATGTCATTTGGTTGTTTGCATTCAGTAACAAAAGTAAGTTGTCGAATGTAGCTGGTGCCACGTCCATGTTTTACGTACTTTAAGATTTGTGAATGTGATTGTGAATTTTTGGGAGACTGTTTGTACATTGTCACAATGAGTCAAATAATGTAACCAACATGATTTGGGGTTATGGTTGTGGTTTCATGTCACCATTTTATGTTGTCACATTCGTGTTCCTAGTGGGTTAGTCGTCAAGATTCACGCAATACATTTTCATTTATTTTCTTTCCACATCATTTAATGAATCTGCATGTGTGACATTATTAACGTTTACGTTGAGTACTTTACCGTCACATTTGTAAGCGTGTGTGGGTATGTGGGTACATAGTTATGTATTAATTTGTGAAATATGTGGTAAGGTAATTTTTGTTGTAATGCCAATTGTTTTCTGCGGGATGAATAATACATGTTTTAAATTTGAATGTGAATATAAATTTTTAGGAGACTGCTAGTTGATTGTCACAGTGAGTTGAATAAAGCGACTAAGCCTATGGTGAGGTAATTTTCGTTGCAACGTCAATTGTTTTCTGTGGGATGAGTAATACATGTTTTAAATCTAAATGTGAATTTTTAGGAGACTGCTAGTTGATTGTCATAGTGAGTTGAATAATGCGACTAACACGACCTCGGATTGTGGTTGTGGTTTCACGTGCCCATTTTATGTTGTCACGTTCGTGTTCGTGTTCGTATTGTGTTGTACACCAATATTCACGTAGTACATTCTTGTTTATATTTTGACATTATTCATCGAATTGGCATGTCTTCCATTATTCACGTTTACGTTGCGTACTTTAGTGTCACATTTGTAAACATGTGTGGGTATATGGATACATAGTTATGTGTTAATTTTTGAAATATGTGGTGGGGTAATTTCCGTAGCAACATCAATTGTATTATGCGGGATGAATAATATGACTACGGTTTGTTGTTTGTGTTGGGTAGATTTGGTTCATATTTCAATTTGCATATGTCACATTATCTCTCATTTCGTCACATTCACCAAGTTGCACATATCCATTTTATGTTGTCACACTCGTGTTCGGGGTGTGTTACACGCTAATCGTTTCACTTCACATTATGGTTTATGTTGTCACATTATTGGATAAAAATGGCATGCGCCACATTATGCTATATGTTGTGTTATATCATGTATGACATTGTTCCGTATATGTCAATTTGCATATTGTTTTGTAAAAATTGATATTTAGGCCGTTTGTTTTTGGACTGAAGACATTAACACCTATATACACATGTTCTTCATCTTAATTTTTCCTTCAAACCAACAGTGTTGTGGTGCTTTCAATCAGAAAGGTGTTGTGTCATTTGGATTATGTTCACATGATTTATAAGTACATTCCTGCTAAAGAAGGATGTGCATTAAATTGAGTAGCTCAGAAAATGCATGTTAATCTAATAGAAGTAAAACGTAACGACACGTGAAAATGTTCTAATTAATTTTAACATTTATCGAATGAAGCAAAAATATATCTTCAGGCATACTTATTGTCAAGCCCCAAAATTTGGACATTAAATATTAAATTAGGACCAAACCCTAATCAATGTTCCATCATCCAAATCATAGGGGTGAAACAAAAAACTAAATGTTAAAAATACAAGGGATAAAAAAATTAATAAATGCCGACCAAACTATCCCTCATAGATTCATGACTATCCCATACCTCCAACATTGAATAGCAACAGCTAGTCAAAACAACTTAAATAATGTAAAGTTGAAAAATAACCCACAATGCCAAATTGTCAAAATACTAAGGTCATAAAAAAAAATGAATAAACCAACTAATATCAATCCTAAACTTCATAAAACCAAAAGAAATCCAAAGACATGTCCAACAACTATAGTTATTTCTCGTCACCACCTTAGGCCCAACTAATTCTGCAAAGGAAGCTCGGCTGCGCTCAAATAGAACACATCCGAGATGCCAAGAGACAAAACGAGTTAGTTTACAAGTATACTGGTATCATCACAAATATTTGACACCCACATATTCATCATACACAAATAAAAATACATTTAATTCTTGTTACGCGACAAGACAAGTAGTTCCAACCGCACTAAGACGAAGGGGTAGTTTCCCGAGATACGGTGACATTTAGTTTCTTACCTATATACAACTAAATATAAATTGAGTATAAATTAAACAAAATAAATAAATAAAAAAATATGTTGGGTCAACCCTGCCTAAAAAGTTAGTAAGACCTACCATTTTGCAAAAAAAAAAAATAAAGTTAGTATAATTTAATCATAAGTAAATTGCTGAAGAAGTATGAAAACGCACCGTTTCATGCTTAAATCATTCAAATTGACCAAAACTCAAAGAACAAAAGTTGTACAAAATCAAATTTCCTAAAGGGTAAGGAGAATGAATTTAGTAGAAATTGAACAGGTTGAGAGAAAAATTTAATAGAAGAACCTAGGCGAAATTCGATCGAAAAATCTGGATTTGAAAATGAAAAGAAACTATCCTAGGATGATTTTTTTTTGAAAATGTTCAAAACACGATAAGTGTTGAGAATGATATTTTACTTCAGTTTGCGTGAAACCAATAAAAATGAGCTTGTTTCACGGGTTAAAACAGCATCTAAAATCTGCATTGCTAAAATGAACAAAAACTGTTGTAACCAAGATCATCCGATTACAAGTTCTAATCGATCTTTTTAGTAAAAAGTTAAAATACAAAAGTTGTCTAGAATTATGTATACATGCCTCTGTCCAAATTTCGTAATTTATTGAGGTCACTTACTATTTTTCAAGATGTACAAATCAATACAATTCAAACTATACCAATAAGTTCATATTTAATTCTTTATACCTTAACTCCACCACTTCGGCCCTCCACTTCCGGCCTACACATATATCCCATCTGCCTCCTGTATACCTAACACCGTTCTGAAGCCAAACTTGCACGGGGATATCATCTCGAGTTTAACCCACACTCCCCGGATGGTTAGTATATACGTACGCTTGTAAATCAAAGCACTCGTCTACTCCTGAGAACGAGGTAACAATATACATATACACAATCCCTCATCTACTCATGAGAACAAGCATAACAATGCCGAGCCTAAGGCATTCAAATTAATCTCATAATTCTCATTTTTTTTATACACTCTTTCTCACTAGCATT